>NC_142934.1:101616429-101666429 GCF_046866305.1 Octopus bimaculoides | reverse complement strand
TGAAGTCACTAGCAAATTTTTATCAGTATTATTATTACTATTACTATTATTATTATTATTATTATTATTATTATTATTATTATTATTATTATTATGCTTATCGTTCGCCATATACGTATGTACGCATACTGTGTATGCCTCTGCGTTTGTGTATGTTTGTGTATTTGTACGTGCGCCCATCTATGTTTAATCTTCAGAATAGTTTTCCTATAATTGAATCAATGTCTAATGACTTTTACATTGATGGAAATACGAGGAATTGCAGAATAGTTATTTGTATTCACGCTTCAGGAAATCTACTGAAGGAATTATTATAAAACCAATTTGAAATCGTTTAGTCCTCAAGGAATGTCAACTATATTTGGGTGAATATAATTCAATGTAGTAGCGTCGGTTACATCTTCATAGATTATATTAGGATATAACCTAAATGTCGCGTCACTCGCCATCATTTCATAAATCGTCAGGAAATTACGAATTAAGTTTCTTGCTTGCTCTAAATGAATAACTCCAAAGCAATATTTCAGCCTTACCTTTATCCACCTTGAGAGAGTTGTAGGTTATAATAATCATCATATTCAGAGTTTTACATTTCATACTGTAGCCTTATAATACTACAGTTATTTGTGAGTCAGTAACTAATAATATTGTAAATAAAAATTTATACGATACCCTGAAATTCTCTTATCTTAATTAGTGAAACCTTTACCGTGTAAAGATGAAAAAATGAGAAAGCTAGCGAGTCAACTTTTTAACTCTTGGTAGATCAACCAAACGCACACACACGAACACTCATGCACACACACATACAGACATATGTGCATATATATATATATATATATATATATATATATATATATATATATATATATATATATATATATATATATATGTGTGTGTGTTTGTGTGTGTGTGTGTGTGTGTGTGTGTGTGTGTGTGTGTGTGTATGTGTGTGTGTATGTAACTCTCACATTACAAAATTGGAGACTAAAAGTAAACAGCATCGCCACCTCAAGAAGTTTAGTTTAAAGTCTTTCTCAGTGTTTTTTTCTGGACATTTGCCTACCTAATAATTGACAAGTTTACAATACATCAGACAAATAGAGTCAGTAATATGGTTTCCTTGGGTGAAAAACACTACGTTGTTTCAGACTAACGTAGTTGTTATTTCAGTCAGTAACCTATATCGTTAGTAATCATGCAAAAACATGTACAAGAAAAATACATATTTCTCATTTCACTATCTTATTTCACTAAAGTGTCTACGAGGGCGTTCACCCTACACGAAGTAGATACCAAATTTTTGAAAAATATAAATTCTGCTGATTTTACAAAAATAAGGAACGACTCATTTAAGGAATATAATCCAATGTCTAAACAAAATATGAGATGGTTGGATTGATTTTGAACATAGGTCTGCTGGATCAGATTTACATGATGCAAATAAAACCACTCATAACTTCTTCGCATTGGTTCCCAGCCAACGCAAAATTATGGAAAAGAATGAGTATGTTTTTTTCTTCGGTAGTTTCAGCTCAGAGCTGCGGCCATGCTGACGCACCGCTGGTTTGCTACACTGTTATTACTGAGAGCCTCCTCCAATAAGTGGCACTTGGTGAAGAATGGAGTTTGATGTAGCTACCCTCATTTGCACCTCTTGCCGTGAGGTAGGTTCATCTGGGACTCGCGACAGGAAGAGATCCAGTCTTGATTTACAAATGGCTACATCTAATCTGTGCAGGTTCCTCAGGCTCTTTGCGAGCATATTAAAAAGCTGTGGGCCCCTAACACACAGGCAGTAATTGGTCCTGAAGCGCGATGGAATTTCTGGTATCTTTGGCACTATGCAGTGTCGACTCGATCTGGCATACGTGTAGCTTTCAATGGCAAAGGTTGGCACACTTTCTTCCAGATTCTTCCAGTTGTATATTAATGCATACGCCTCCCGCATTCTCTCCAGGGAATAGAATCTTAGCTGTTTCAGCCATTCCCAGTAGCTGAGCAGTGTGCAAAGATACGATCTTGTTTGTGAATCTTCGCTGGATTGCTTCAAGATCCGATGTTAATTTTACATTGTTGGGTAACCATAGTTGGGAGCAGTAATCCAGGCGGCTGTAGACGAATGTCCTCCATAGGACCATCATTGTTTCATTATCTCTGGTTCCGAATGTTCTCAGGATCCATCCAACCATGCTCTGCACTTTGTCGCCATCCTGGTAATGTGCACTCGAAAAGAGGTATCATCACTCATGTCGATACCAAGGTCCCTCACAGATTTAGGATCTAGGATTGAAATTCGCTGTGGAACAGTGTACCCTGTAAGTTTCATATTCATTTTTGGACGCTGGTAGCGCAGGACATGGAATTTTTCAGCATGAAAGTGCATATTATTATCCTCAGCCCATCTGTAAACTGAGTCTAACTCCTGCTGCTGATGTTGTGCAACATCGCTGGGTTTCAGTATTTTCTCCGAAACTTTCGTATCGTATACTTAGCTAGCAAGGGTGGCTTTTTACAAGTACATTCCCAATGAAGAAAATCTGCAAAAACAAAAGGGAAAAGTTATTTTCACATGGTCACAATAAATTAAAGAAGCGCATTCTCATAATTATACACGGATACATACTTATAATTGTTTATGTGCACTGAACTGCACCACACCGTGCATATATATGTGTATGTGTGTGCATATATATATATATATATATATATATATATATATATATATATATATATGTATATATATATATATATACATATATTTATATATACACACACATACATATAAATATATGTATGTATATATATATATATATATATATATATATATATATATATATATATATATATATATATACATTCATATAAATATATGTATGTATATATATATATATATATATATATATATATATATATACATGTATATATATATATGTATATGTATATATATATATATATATATATATATATATATATATATATATATATATATATATATATATATATATATATATATATATATATATATATATATATATATATATATATATATATATATATATATATATATACCTACATATATACATACATATAAATATATGTATGTATATATATATATATATATATATATATATATATATATATATATATATATATATATATATATATATGTGCGTATGTATGTATATACGCACAAACAGACAGACAGACAAACACACACTCACACATGTTTATATACATATATCCTTGTTTAATAAAGCTAGCCTGCGCTACAATACAAACGTATGAAAAGTCATTACAACGAGAAAAGAAGTCTGTAGTACAACATAGAGAAAAAAGAAATATCTTCAAAGAGTAAAATGAAAGTGTTATTGTATAACTTTCCCGATAGTTGTAGAGACTTAGCAGCACACATAGGAGAGAACTTAGAGTCAAAGAAACTGATACAATTTTTCTTCTTCAGATATATGCCAGAAAATATTTAATAAAGATTATGCAGCAAATGGTGTTATTAGATTCTTTTTCAATACCATTAGCTTGGAAATTTCGAACTGCTTCGAAAATTTTGCGACAGAACACAATAACAAAAAGCAATATGAGCGCAAGTATTAAACACCATTAGATAATTTGTTAAAGGTTGTCGAAGAAACTGGCATACATAGTGCGGAGAGAACAACACATGCCATTGAACAAACATACACACACACACACATACACACAAACACACACACACACTCACACACGCATACGCACACATGTGTGTATATATATATATATATATATATATATATATACACGTGTCTGTATATATATGTATATATATATATATATATATATATATATATATATATATATATATATATATATATATACACACACACACATATATATATATATAAATATATATATATATATATATATATATATATATATATATATATATATATATATATATATATATATATATATACATATATATATATATATATATATATATATATATATATATATATATATATATATATATATATATATATATATATATATATATATATATATATATATATATATATATATATATATATATATATGTATATAATGTATATATATAAGGTATATATGTATATATAATGCTCTTGCAGCATTATGACTGGGTCCTGAAGCAGCTACTTGACCATTCAAATGTTGATGTGATATATCTCGACTTTGCAAAAGCCTTTGACAAAGCTGATCATGGCTTGATATGTCACAAGCTGCGAAACCTTGGCATAGATGGTAAATTATGAGAGTGGCTGCATGACTTCCTGAATGGTAGAAGTCAGACAGTTGCAGCCAATGGAGAACTATCTAGGGAAACACAAATATTGAGCGGTGTTCCACAAGGAACTGTTCTGGGGCCACTACTGTTCATAGTGGCCCTTCTGGCCATGCCCACGGTCACTCGGAGAGACACTGTCACTAGCTATGCTGATGAGACAAAGATATCTCAGGCAATAAAGAATCCTGATGATATTGTAAGCCTGCAGAATGACCTAAGTGCAATATATGAGTGGGCAGAGCAAAATAATATGCAGTTCAATGCAAAAAAAAATTCCAGTACTGCGCTACAAGACCACAAGTACCTCCCAACTGGCATACACAGGGCCTGGAGGTACTGCAATCCCAGAACCACAAACAGTAAGAGAGCTGGGCATCAACATGTGTAGTGATGCATCATTTCACATGCACATTGTCAAGTTGACAGCAAAGTGCAGACAACTGGCAGGGTGGATACTGAGGACTTTCCGTACAAGGGATCAACAAGTCATGTTGATTCTATGGAAGACATTTGTTCTGAGCCGCCTAGACTATTGCTCTCAGTTGTGGTCACCACACAGTGTTAAGCGGACAGCAGAACTCGAGGCAATTCAGCGGCACTATACAAAAAAGATCGCCACAGTCCAACATATGAACTACAGGGAGCGACTGAAGGCACTAGGTCTCTACTCCCTGGAGCGCAGACGGGAGAGATATGTAATAATATACATATGGAAAATACTGGAAGGACTGGTGCCAAACGTTGGTATCAAGTACTACAGGAATGCCCGCACGGGTCGCCACTGCATGGTGCCAAAGGTACCGTCCACTGCATCTCACATAAGAACGAGATACTGCAGCCGCCTCGGTTTCAGAGGACCTCAGCTCTTCAATGGCCTGCCAAAACATTTGAGAGACATGCAAGACATGGATGCGGAGGTCTTCAAGACAAAACTTGACGCTTTCCTCTCCACGATACCAGACGAACCAATGGCTCGTAATGAGACGCAGTTTAGGGCATCTATGTCAAATTCTCTTATACACCAGATTTCCCATCAAAACTCTTGATTGGACCATGTCAGGTGGGGGAGAAGAGCCATGCAAGGAACGTGAAAATCACGGTGGTGCACCAGCATGACCGCAGCCACTTGGCTGAAACACATAAATAAATAAAAAAATAAATAAATAAATATATATATATATATATATATATATATATATATATATATATGTGTGTGTGTGTGTGTGTGTGTGTGTGTGTGTGTACGTGTATGTACATATATACACATATACGTATATACGTATATACATAAATATATGTGTATACGTGTATAGATATATGCATATACATATGTATATAAATTTGTATATACACATACCAAATATTGATATATATACATATATATATATATATATATATATATATATATATATATATATATATATATATATATATATATATATATATATGTAATATTCTTCTTCTTCTTCTTCTTGTTCTTCTTGTTCTTCTTCTTCCCCCTCCTCCTCTTCCCGCTTCTATCATTATCATCATCCTCATCATCATCATCATCATTATCATCATTATCATCGTTATCATCATCATCGTCATTAATATCATTATCATTATCACCGTTAGTATTCTTCCTGTTGTTTTCTTTTTGGGCCACAAAGAACGTAAACATAAAAAAAAACGATACGACATACAGGAAATTGGATATATACATGTAGTGTCTGTTACAGTAAAAAAAATAGCAATAACAAAATTAATTAAGCACTAAAATTCCTCAGAAGGGAGGACGCTCTACCCAAGGATTTCTTGAAATTATACAAACGTTCCTGCAGGAAAATCCTCCGGAAGACAAAACGAAAAGGAAAACAGGGAATTGATTTCTACCGGCACCCATAGATATAGTATGAAGTCGTTGTGCTTTCCCGAAACTGATCTCATATAGAACTTTAACGTGGAACTTCCACTCACTGCGTTACCCAACTGGAAGTGACTGGTGACACATCAGGTGCCAAGCACCATGCCTCGACCTATGCTTGATACAGGTAGGCAGCTCCGGCTATGCGATGAGTTTCAGATATTCCCGTGTGACAAACTGCGCCCACACCTGCTCATTCTCGAGAAAATGCTTGAGAAGTCGTAGCCTCAGCGCATGCTTGTGCTCAATTACTCACAACGTGTGCACTCTTCTTTGCAGAGGCTGCTCTCAACAAATTAACAGCCTAACAAGAACATCCCGTCCCTTCCACCTACTTGAAAGTTAATCCCTGTCTCTGTCTGCCAGTCCTAGCTAAAAAGGAATATATTCACAGACAAGACAGATTTGAGGACTTGCATGCACTATGGAATAACAAAAGAAAGTAAGTTTGCATAGGCACACGCCAGAAAAAGTCACAGAAAATGAGAAAGTCACCATGTCATGGGATATGCCAAAACACACACATACATACATGCATTCATACATACACACACACATACATACACAGATACATACATACATACATACATACATAGATACATATATATATATATATATATATATATTGGATGTATCAGTACCAATATATGACAATGTTTCTCCAAAAGAAACGGAGAAACTTTCAAAATATAAAGATGTGGAAATAGAGGTAAATCGAATGTGGAGCGTAGAAACAGGAACAATTCCTATCACAGGCGCAATAATGTTAATAATAATCATTTCTACTACAGGCACAAACAGTTAAACGTATTGTGAGGGGACTAATCGGTTATATCGACACCAGTACTCAACTGGTACATGATTTATCGACCCCGAAATAATGAAAAGCAAAGTCAACATCGGTGGAATTTGAACTGCGAACGTAGTGGGACACGTAGCCGCGTCCTAACGATTGGGCTGGCGTGTTAACGATTCTGACAGCTCACCGGCTAAATAGTAATATAAATTTTAATATTAATAGTATTAACACTAAGGCGGCGAGGTGGAAGAAGCGTTAGCACGCCAGGGGAAATGCTTAGCGATATTTCTTTACGATCTGAGTTCAGATTCCGCCGATGTCGACTTTGCCTGTCATCCTTTCGGGGGCCATAAATTAAGTACCAACAGCGTACTGAGGCAAATCTAACCGACTGGTCCCCTCCCCCAAAATTTCGGGCTTTATGCTAGAGTAGAAAAAAAATATGCTTCTGCACTGTCTTTGCTTGTTGATTTTATTCGCTTTTTCACTCTTCTTATCACCTGCTTCCCACAGTTCATTTGTTTATACACACGACTGCAGAAAAAAGAAAACAGCGAATACAGTGTCCATATTTTAACTCTAATTATAGTTATATAAATATTAATCGTTAATTTCTTATCTCCTCCGAGTAATTTATACTTTATTCATTTTAGCACTCTCTCACGCTACCTCGTCTTTGGCGATTTTTTTCTTTCTAGTCAATCACGCATATTCACCACGAGCTTATTTTTCGTCTGTGTCATTCTCAGCTTTCCGTATCCTCTCAACCCATTTCATAGTGTGTACCTTTGCACAGCTTTCATCTCTCATCATACAAATTAATTTTAAATTCGTCAATTCAGTAAACTTTTTTTTTATTTCTTTTGAAGCATTTTCTTATCCAGTCACTTCGTTCGAGATCTTTTACTTCTGCTTCCAACTCTGACAATTAAATTATTATTATTATTATTATTCAGTAGTTTTATTTTTATAACGTGCTTTCACTTCACTACCGAGCGCAGCTCTGTGCGCCTTGGGTATGTGCTGTGGTTTGCTGTGGTGCTCTTATGTTTACTGTATTGAAAGTGTTTTGCGTAGCATGTGTGCAGTACCCAGTAGTGCAATTTTCTGTATGTTATATATATTTGTAAGTCCTGCTATTTTTGTTATGTATTTGTCTGAAATTTTTTTTATTATACCTAAGGCACCTACTATGATAGGAATTGTTTCTGTTTTTAGATTCCACATTCGAGTTATCTCTATTTCCAGGTCTTTGTATTTTGAAAGTTTTTCCATTTCTTTTAGAGAAACGTTGTCATCTGCTGGTATTGATACATCAATTAGAAAGCATTTTTTTCTTCATGATCTTTGACAACTATATCTGGTCTATTTGCCTTAATTTCTCTATCTATGTGTATTGTCATATCCCAGAGTATGGTTGCTTTCTCGTTTTCTGTGACCTTTTCTGGCGTGTGTTTATACCATCTTTTTTCTGTTGTTATTCCATAATGTTGGCATAGCTTCCAGTGTATATAGGTCCCAGCTCTGTCGTGTCTGTGGATATATTCCTTCTTAGCCAGGACTGGGCAGCCAGAGATAATATGATTTATTGTTTCTTATCGATCTCCACATATTCTACAGTTACTTGTTATATTTCTTTTCATTATGTGTTTTTGGTAATTTCTGGTGGGGAGGCTTTGGTCTTGTGCAGCAATTAAAAATCCTTCAGTCTCTGCTTTGAGTCCTGAGCTTCTCAGCCATTGCTGGGATTTTTCATTATTATTATTATTATTATTATTATTATTATTATTATTATTATTATTATTATTATTATTACTGTTGTTGTTGTTGTTGTTGTTTTTATTGTTTTTATTTCAATCCTTCATAAGATATATACTCTATCTCTCCTGCTACCTTTCTTGCGCTCTCCAGCCCCTGTCTTTCTGCGTTGTTTCTTTCTCTTCGCTCCGGTTACAACAATCCTTTTGCTTATATCTACAATCACATTAGTGACAGATAACACATGATTTATGATTTATCACTCCATAAAATATGAACATTTCATACGTTACTTCCGGAGTTATTTCCTTTGGGAATGGCAATATGGTTTCATATGTAGACTGGCTGAATTGGCTTCCATTGACAGTAATTGCTAAAAAAAAAATCCTTACTCAGATTACGGTCTCCTAGATCCAGGTAACCTAGAAGTTGGTACCCAGAAAGTATGACTGTGCCTCATGAAAAGGAGGGGACTTTAAGTCTGAGCTCATATTCTTTATAGGAATGGTGTCATGATAAATATATTGATGACTGGGCCCTTTAAGCTCACTGATGCCAAACGTTTGGTCCAATTGTTAGAATTAGCAGCAGGCTTCCCTTCGAAATCAAAGTTATGCAATTAACACAGCACAATCATGCCTGGATTACGTTCCAGAAGATCCTAACTTATGCTAATATTTAATGGGGATTGATGCGAGCTATACTCAGCCTGATCATCATGACAGGCATTTCATATAGAAATGCAGTATGAAACTAAATACAGTAATTATGGACAGTTTCAAAGTAAGCCAGCAAATTGAACTATAACACTAGTATGAATGCAATGCGAATTTAGCAAAAATGTGGAGAAAGAAGCTTATTTGATGAAAAACATTACAAACAATGAGTGACCAAGCAACAACCATGAAGACAGAAACGAGTAGTTGACCAAATTAGAGTTTCAAGAATGGATTTCAATAAGATGCTGATAAACGACTGTGACATGTAAAAAAAGATAAACATACGAGCAATGGTAATGAATTTAGTAAAATGATATAACGAACGTAGCACGGACAGACGAAATTTGAACAAGAACGATTATGATGGAAACACGGCCATCAAAATGCTTAAAGAGTTACTCTGAACAAAATCGCTGAGGACGTTACTAGAATCATGAATTATACCACAAATCATGCAACAAAACAAAAACTTTGTTACGAGTTTAAAATGTTTATTCTGGAAATCAGATTGGTCTAAAATAAAACTAACAAGAACTAGTATGGGTTACAATTTCAAGAGATATAGGAATACACAAGTGGCCAGAAGAGAAATTGATATATTGAAAAGAAAATGAAATAGCATCCGTTAGAAACTATTTTAATGCGATAAGAACTAGATGGGAAGTAAAACAAAAAGAAAAATGATGTTCCAGCATTTGGGCTGTAATTATGAGTTGTAATTAGAGATGATTACTTTCCAGTAAATATATCCCACTATCTTTTCTTCATAATTAAACTTTTAAAACAGGTGTTGATACAAATTAATCAAAAGACACTCTATGAAGTATATAGTCACTAGTTGCAGCAGCTAATATTTTCGTTGACAGTATTGTAGTTTTTATTGTTATAGTTCTTTTAGCTGTCTGATTGAGTAGAAAGTGGACTAAAACCACAGTGCCATATGTTGTCCTTCTTTCAGAAATTAGGCAAGCAATCATAAAACGTGATGCTGCTATTTCAAGTTGTTTGAGAACAATGTGAGTGGTGTTTATCTGCTATTTTTACTCGGTCCAAAAACAATATAAATGTTCTGAATTTTTTTTTTTTTTTGTATAGTATCACAGTATAAGTTTGCAGGAGATAAATATACTGCAGTGGATTGAATAAAACTAGTATCAAATGTTGTATGAATTTTTAAATAATAAATTCGTGCATGTTCTATATAGTGGGCTCCTTCTTTTGTTCAACAGAATTCTCAAAAAGTGCACCCATTGTTATATCTACAACCTCCGTATCCACTAAAAGAATTGCATAACTGCACTTTGATGAAGAGGTTTCCTCCGGAAATATGATTCAAATACAGTAATTTGATACTCTCTCCTTATTGAACGACAAACCTTCATCGTAACAAGTGCATGTAATGAGATAAAATATATATTACATTTAATCCTTTTATAACTTTGTTTCCAAGTTGTTCAGATGAGCCCCATTCTCCTGGCTTTTGGAGTCCAAAATTTTCGATTCTCTAAGTGTTTACTTAATTTAGCGAAACATAACTTACTTTACATCTGAAGGACATACCGAAAATTCTAAGGTCCCACCTCTTTTTGTTGTTGTGAAAATAGCAGACACAACGGATACATTGTCGAACCATACTTCAAAATAAAGATCATATTCATAAAGAATATGGCTATGATCTCTTCAAAATCAGGGTTAAGAACTATCTTGCCTTTATTTTATTAGTTTAGCGCTTATTTTATTATCCTCTTGTTTTATTTCCTTGTATTATCTCATTTATTGTGATCCTGTTTGTTGTATTTTATTGTCATCTGTTCTTTTATCACTTACTTTATTGCCAGGTGATAGAATTTCATTTAAATCTTTTATCAATTATTCTATGGTAACTTTTATTTATTCCCATAAATATGCTCAGTTTTATATGTGTGTGTGTATAAGGACGTACATATATATTTACATGTGTGTATTTATATATATGTATTTGTATGTTCATATGTATATATCCATAAATATAAATAAATGAAACGTATGTATATATATATATATATATATATATATATATATATATATATATATATATATATATATATATATATATATATTATTTATTTATTTATTTATTTATTTATTCATTTATTTATATACGCGTGTTTATCTGTGATCTAAAGCTAGCTGTTTGTTATGAACAAAGAGAGAGAGAGACAGATAGACAGACTCACACACATGCACACACATACACAAACGCATAAAGCGATAGAGAGGGCTATAAAGACGTAGGGAGATAGATAATGATCTGTATGTATCGTAAATGATTCAAGATTATCGACATTTATCATATATCATCTAAAAAGTTTCCTTTCTTTTCTTTATGAAAGTATTTCTTGCATACATGATGATAATATTGGGTTAGCAGAAAACACAATGGCTATTAATTAAGGGAAATACAGTATATCATTTTTTTATCATTACATGCACTTGCTACCACGAAGATTTGTCGTTCAACCAGCAGAGAGTATCAATTTTACTGTGTTCAGTGAGATTTTCTTCGTTTCTTTATCCTTCCTGACCCTATATTACTTTACCGTCCTTTCGTCATTTTATCAATGGAATATTTTCATTCTTCCTTTTGCACTTCACCTTCTATTCGATGACATCTTTTTTTCTTCTGTGACAAAGTTTATTGCGCCCAGGAGATGACTTCTCGGATTTTTGCCTCTGTTTGCGCTTTTCAAGGAATATCATTGTTGCACATTTTTTAGGCATTGTAAGATATATAAAAGATAGACCAGAAGGCATGGGTATTGAAAAGTAGTAATACAACAAATTGGTGGTGGTTTCAAATCTCTTCCAGAAATTACAAGTGATCTAGTTAAAAATTTCATAGGCGCAGAAAGGCTGTGTGGTAAGTAGCTTGCTTACCAACCACATGGTTCCGGGATCAGTCCCACTGCATGGCTCCTTGAGCAAATGTGTGTGTGTGTGTGTGTGTGTGCGTGCGTCCCGTGTCCTTATGTATGCGCCTGTGTCTTTGTACCACCAACATCGCTTGACAACCGATGTTCGAGTGTTTACGTCACCGTAACATAGTGGTTCGGCAAAACATAATGATAGAATAAGTACTAGGCTTACAAAGAATAGGACCTGGGGTCGATTTGTTCGACTAAAGGCGGTGCTCCAGCATGGGCGCAGTCAAATGACTAAAACAAGTAAACGAATAAAAGAATATATATATATATATATATATATATATATATATATATATATATATATATATATATATATATATATATATATATATATATATATATATATATATATATATATATATATATATATATATATATATATATATATATATATATATATATATATATATATATATATATATATATATTATTTTCCCTGTTTTTGTGTTCACCCTCCTGAACAACCTACACCCATCCATCCAATTTACAAAGGAGATGAACAGTTTGCAAATTATCATTTCTAGATATAATGGTAATTAAAAAGAACACCGCCATTACCACAGATATATATTACAAACACACAGACACACACCAATACTTGAACTTTAAATCGTGCCATCCACCCCATACAAAACGCAACATACCATACTGCCTAGCCAGGAGAATATGTACTATTGTAGAGGATATAGAGACCAGAAATCAACGCCTGATGGAACTGAAAGAATTTCTGCTGAAGCAAAAATACCCATCACGACTCATAGAACATGGTATTCAGCGGGCTTCGAAAATACTCATACAACAACTGAGGACACCGCAAAGAAAAGACAAACAGGAGAAGATCATTCCATTTATAGTGACACAAAATCCATGCCACCAGAACATCTTTAATATCGCCAAAGCGAACTTACCGATCCTTGCACAAAGTAAGGAATTGAGAAATATCATTACATATCAAAATATAACTCTCAGTAAGAGACAACCTAAAAACTTGAAAAAGCTATTAACAAAGGCAAGGTTTGACCTCAGCAACAAAAATCAAACATTCACTATTTCCAAATGCAATGATAGCCGATGCGGCACATGCCGATCAATCCATACCGGCCCATATATGAACACAAAAACAGGGAAAATATTCACCAATGCGAACATGAACTGCAAAAGTAGAAATCTAATCTACTGCATCAAATGCCCTAATTGTGAAGAACTGTACGTTGGCCAGACAGGTAATGCACTATCGGAACGCACACGGGTACATCGACAACAGATTAAAAACCCAGAAGTCCGCCAAATACCACTGAGTAACCATCTGGCAACATGTGGTCATCAAACTTTTATTATATTTCTATTCCATAAACTTTACAACCGGAATGAAATTGAAAGAAAATGCAAAGAAAAGGACTTTATTAAGAAATTCAAACCCACTCTTAACAAACAATGATTAAATCCATCTTACTTGGGGTTTAAAAATCTTATCCCTGTAACCAAAACACAAAAAAATCTCTCAGATATCATCATTTCTATAAATAGATTTGGCATCATTTCTAAGAACAGCCAAACACCTACTGGGGTTTAGAAATCTTATCCCTACAACCCACACAAAACAATAAATTAAAATATCATCATTTCTAAAAATAGATTTGACATCAATTCTAAAAAAGCCAAACACCTACTGCTGCTGTCCAAAGGAATTGGTATAAAAGACAGAAAACCAGCCAACTTATTACAGTCTGTTAAAGTCTGTCATACCGGCCATGACGAAGGGAAATAGTCCTGAAACTCGAGTCGCCTTTATATATTTATATTTTTATATTTATATATTTGATCCTTTATATTGAACACTCAATATTTCATCTACATTCAATACTTTCTTTCATGGTGCCATCCATTTTTATTTTATTTTATTTTATTTTATATATTGTATATTATATTATATATTGTATATTCCATATTCTATACCCCACATTGGTTCTGCAGGAATATAAATAAAACATAAAAAACAGACAGTGTTGGAACTCTTTTAAACAAAATAATATATTCCTCTATACACAATCATACAAAAAACCCACCTTTTTTGTACTTATTTTTACTCGCATATATATATATATATATTATACACATATACACCCGCGCATATATATATATAGTGAAAGTGGTGTGTTGAGTAAGTCTTTCATTGTTCTTCGTTTTTACATCACTTTACATTGATTTGGTGTTGGTACAGCAAGTTCTATTGACGTTCATACTATGTTGTGCCTTATTGCAGAATGTTTTATAAGAAATACAGTGGTGCAATTATATATTGCTAAACTTTGACCGAGATAGATGTCCGACATTAGTCATCGTAAATGAGCTCTTAGATTTATTCCGTAAATTAGCAACTAATAGAGACAATCATGTCATTGTTTTACAAAAAAATTATTTCTTCTCAATTCTTCGTAACACTAAATTTAACCCCCTTCATTTCGTCATTCCCATCATTAGTATATTTTCATGCCCTATTTTAGAAAGCCAAGACCTCATTTGTATAGGCTGTGGAAGATTAAAGATATAATAGGGCGGAAGTGAATTAGCTTCATTCTAAATTGGCCACTGCATCTCATCAGTATGCCCAACACTTGATGGACTATGAAGATTAATGAAGTAAATGCAGGATTACGCTAAGAAATATGTTCCTGGGATATTCACACAGTGCATCTCGAGTCGGTCATATTGATGTTTATTTCTTGCCAAAGTGATCGTAGTAGTAATGCATGAATATAAACCATACATTAAATGAAATATAAAGGCTGTGATCAAATGCGTCTAATATTTGTCGGAGAGCCCTATATATCAACGATTAATCAGAGTATCGGATAAGCAGTCACCAATCTCATCATACATCTATTTCTTGCGAGTTATCTAGCATCTTAGTCTACCTTTTATTCGGCAGTAAAACTATAATCTTGTTAGATGAACATCAATCGATCTCGCGTCAGTGGTGGTTAAAGCCTTTTTTTGTTTTTATTCTTCCAGGTATAGATACATGTGCATGCATCTCTTATAACATATTTCTATATGCATATATATATATATATATATATATATATATATATATATATATATATATATATATATATATATATATATATATATATATATATATATATATATATATATATATATATATATATTTATGTAAATAGATAAATAGATATAGACAGACAGATAGATAGATAGATGAACAGATAGATAGATAGATAGATAGATAGATAGATAGATAGATAGATATACAAACATTTACATATATCACACAACTGCGTCTCTGTATCTTTTCTTCGCTGATACGAATAAGGACTGCTAGACGTTTTATATCTTAGTTCTAACCATTCATTGCATTCTGCTTCCCTACTCCTTACGTACTCCTCCTCATTTCAGTCGACTTTATACTAGCTATATATATCATTCTAAATATTACAATTCTTTCATATATTGCTCCTTTCTCCATATTTTATTTGTAGCTAATATACCTAGCGTCTAGCTAATATAAACAGCTACATATTTTACTTCGTCAAAATACACCCCCCCCCCCCGTGCAATACAGAAAATAACCCGTTTGGGACTCTCATCACTCATGCATTACTTTTACTCTTTCTCTCATATCTTGTCCTCTTTATCACTTCTCTCCCTAATCACCTATAATTTTGATGAATAATGTTACGACATATATACGTTTTTATGTCTTCCTAGAAGGGACAAGTAATAAAACTGTTTATTTCCCTTCTCAAAATCATTAAACGTCTTCCGTTTTAAGCAGTAAACAAATGAATTTATTGTTGGCTATATATTTTAATGAGGCAATGCATAGGTTTAGAGTTAAAAGAAAAAATCAATTTTCATAGATTTGTCGATGTTTTATTCGCAGATATGTGTACGTACTGATAATTATTAGTAAGGTTGAATCAAAATGGCAGGTTACTGAAACTCTACATCACCAGCATCAGTGTGAGATAAGTGCACTAGTAAAGTTATTTAGTATGCATTCCATTTAAGGAGTACTAAGTCTACAGATACAGATGGGATGTGAAGTGATATGAAATGAGACCAGTACAAACGTTATTTGACAAGTCATAATAAACAACTCCTGATATCTGAAGAAACTATGAAATAATGAAAATCATGAGAGAACATCTGAGAAATTATAAAATCAGATTTTTATACCTGGAACTTCAGGTCAAAGGACTAAAGAGCTGCCCTATGCATTACCATGCATTTTGTATTCTTAGCTGAAGCTACACAGAAGACGGAATTTCGCCTTTCATTACTATCGCGAGGGGTATTCACCCGTTAAGTGAAAAAAGGTGACCTATCAAGTACAATCACAGAAAACTAATCTAATTTTGAGCCTAAAAAAATGCTTAATATTATTATGATTATTACTCTTGTTTTTGATGTCGCAGTTGTACCCTTTAATGTAATTACAGGGCGTGTTCTTGAGTGAAGTTTATAATATACGGCCTCAAATCCCCACCAACCTGACTTCAAACCATAATGAACTGAAATCAAAACATAAAAAATATATTTTAATATCAGGAATAATATGAATATTATAAAATGAAAATGGAAATCTATCATGAGGGTTCGACCGATCAATCAATCAATCAATGAGAAATATCGTACTGTTGTTTTGTTTAGCTTTATAATTTTTATTTGACGGTGATGTGATATTTTGTTGTTGGTTATTTTTTGTAAACATTAATCCAATCTTGTGTCACGTGGTAAACTTCTTTAATCTCATTGATTGGATTACAAAGTAGCTATCAATTTTTAATCAATTTCGTCTGCTTTACAAAAGAAAAGAAATAATGACACAAATACTCGGATGAACACGAGTATACACATTTAATCACACGTTATTCATATAAATGTACGTGTTAAGCACATTCCTTGCGTTGAAGCGTCAGACACACTGGAACCTACGCATACAGATGGAAGAGACAAAATTCCTTCTTACATATACGTGACCATATATATATACACACACACACACACACACTCATATATATATATATATATATGTATGTATATATATATATATATATATATATATATATATATATATATATATATATATATATATAAATATATATATATATATATATATATATATATATATATATATATGTATATATATATATATATATATATATAAATATATATATATATAAATGTGTATATATATATATATATATATATATATATATATATATATATATATATATATATATATATACATTTATATATGTCATATATATATATATGTCATATATATATATATATGTATATATATATATGTATATATACATATGTACATACATATTTAAATACATACATATAAATTTGAATACATAAATATACATTTAAATACATATATATATATATATACTAATATATATGCATATATATATATATATATATATATATATATATATATATATATATATATATATATATATATATATATATATACACAACGCACACGTCACACTAAGATGGCACTAACTACCAAAAATGATTAAAACAGAAATAAAGGACTGTGTTATTAAATTCCAAATCATTCCACATCAATGTCCTTCATACACAAACAGTCTTTTATATGAATATTTGGATATGTTGTGCTTTATTTGTATTTTTCTCTATATAGTTCTTTTTTTTATGTATGTGTATCTTTTGTTTTTTGCTATTTATTATTTATTTGCTTTGCTGGTTAGAGTTCAAACAATAACCAAATTAGCTCGATTATAAAATATAAACTTGATTTATGAGGAAAAATCTAGATAAAATATATAAAAGTAAAACAAAAACAAAATAGAGAAAATTTAATTAAAACTTTTTAGTTGTTATTTTTATTTTTATTGTTTGTGAGGTTGACGATTTATTGATTATTAAAAACAAATTTTACTACATCAAACAAAACGAACAATATTTTCTCAAAAATAATTTTATTGGGAGAATCTTGAGGCCATTTTGTTATTTACATAAATATTTACACTCCTTCTTCGTCACTCGTCCCCCTCCGTCTATCTAGCTTATGTCCCTCTATCGTGGTTACACGTATTAATTAATTAAGATGTCTAGATAAAGTGGTTTTCTTCCTTTATGTGCTATTTTACAATATAAATATATCTGATGTCGCTAAGAAGGATACATTATAAATTATAGTTTTGTATTTATATACACACTGGCTAACGCCTATATGTATTTGTTAGCCATGTACATATATGTGTGTGTTTATATATATATATATAAATAAATACATAGATAGATAGACATAAATATATATATATATATAAATGTATATATATCTACATATAAATATATATATATATGTACACACACATATATATATATAGAGAGAGAGAGAGAGGGGAAGAGAGAGAGAGAGAGACAGAGAGACAGAGAGAGAGAGAGAGAGACATACAGACAGACATACAGACAGACAGACAAAGAGACAGAGACAGAGACAGAGACAGAGATTAATAAAACATAAACAGAAAGATGGATAAGCAAGCACTTTGATAGATGCAAATGAAAATAATACTAATAATAGCAATAATGAAGACAATGTAAATGTGATGGTGTATATATTATGTTTGATATCTATATATTAGTGAAATGTTTATACATTCACACACGCCCATATATATGTATACGGGAGTTCACCTTTATGCAAATATGTATGCATGTATATATATATATATATATATATATATATATATATATATATATATATATATATATAATAATAATAATAATAATATTAGGGACAAAATCCAAAATTACAGGTAAAAAACTCAATTAAACTCAATTTATAAAAAATTAAAATTAAATTGAGCCTTATGAGTTCTTGAAAATTGGTTATTTTCCCTAAAACTATATATATATATATATATATATGTGTGTGTGTGTGTGTGTGTGTGTGTGTGTGTGTGTGTGGGGGGGTGTGTGTGTGTGTGAGTAAAAATAAATACAAAAAAGGGGGTTTTGTATGATTGTGTATAGAGGAATATATTATTTTGTTTAAAAGAGTTCCAACTCTGTCAGTCTGTTTATGTTTTATTTATATTCTTGTAAAATTAATGTGGTATATAGAATATGGAATATACAATATATAATATAAAAATGGATGGTACAATGAAATAAAGTATTGAATGTCTTATTGAATATATGGAATATGTCTTATTGAATAGCTGAAATATTGAGTGTCTAATATAAAGGATTAAATATATAAAGGCTCCGATAGTGCATTACCTGTCTGGCCAATATATATATATATATATATATATATATATATATATATATATATATATATATTCATATATTCGTATATGTGTAGAGTGAATATGTGTGTGTTTGCCTGCGTATCAACAAACAGCTGACCTTCTTTTGTCATAAGACTGAAAAGAGTCGTTTCCCGTACCATCTATTCATAACTTATGACACTGTTTTTGAATTTACGATACAGTTAAACAATTACAATTTCGTTGAATTCCATTTTTTTCTTTCCAAGAGAGGTTGTTAATGTGAAACAAGTAGCAATATTTTGAACGACATTGTTTTACACCTACGCAGATTCTGGTATAATGTATAATAATTTCGATGCTGATAACTGGTTGCATATTAGTGCAATTTCGCATCAATTTATTAACGGTTATTCATTAAAAGAGATTCTAGTTGTGATGAATTGAAAGATATGTATACTACACGACTAAACATTTTTCCTAACGGATTTTCATAACATTTCAAATTTTCAGAAAAGCAATAAATGTATCATTTGAGAAGCCCTATTAACCATAGTAGACAAACAATGAACTAATACTTTAGTGTAACTAGAGTCTTTTTATTTCACACTAATATGATTTCGTGGGTTCAAAAGGACAGCATACGTGTGAAATATCCGTATTTATCGAATGAATTGTCTTCTCGGAATTTATGTTTTGAATGCCGATGTGAAGTGACATGCCTTATCTTTTTCAGGATGGAATTTCTTTACATACTTGGAACTTGAAAATTTGGCCGACACATGGAAATCTAATACTGTGAATTACCCAATCAATCAGGAAAACTTAGTGTGCAAAGGTAATCATGAGAAAAAAGCATGTGGAATACACACTCAGACACACACACACGCACTCACATACAAACACACATACACACAAGCACACACACATACACACACATGCGCAAACACATATGCATGTATTCATATAAATGCGTGTATTTGTGTATGTATGTGTGTGTGTGCGTGTGAGTGTGGGGAGGAAACGGAAAATGAAAATATAATCTAGATAATCATATAGTAGTAACTTCAGCCAGCTGAATTATTTTCCGCAAAGGTACTGTGAAACACAGAATCGAATGAAATCGGTGCTTCTCAAAACTCTAACAAAATCTTACCTAACAAGTGACATATTGCTTGAAGCACAATGATAGTGGCTGCGAACATGTGAAACTCAGAATATGGAATACATACATGGAAGGAATTTAACTCACGACTTTTTTTCTATATTCTTAAGCTGAATTGTTACACAATGAAATGAAATTGATTTCCCTTCAGTTATACTAACTAGAATAATCTGGCTACTTATGTTGGGGCTATTTCGGATAATAGCATAAAATAGATAAGGGTTAAAAACGTATAAACATGGATTAATTTTCTACTATAAACAAATATTGAAACACCTTATATTTCATTACCCCTTTCACTGAAAAAAAAAAAAACAACGAAATATATGAGAATAATAAATTTTGTCTGATTTAAAGTTGAAATGATTCAAGAGCTAGAAAAATAGATAGATGAGAAGAAAACATCGTTCATTGCAGCTTTCAAGAGACTCGATCATATATACGACAGTTTATATGACGACTTTCTTTCTGTTTCATGTTAAAGCTTTGCAAAGTGGTATTCTAGAAGATCGTCGAACGAAATTGCGATTTGTTAAAGTCACACATGCCAAAAGTGATAGCAAAAAAAAAAAAAAATTCGTATACAGACGCAGGTAATTAGGTCAGTCATGACTTAATTATACAACCGAATGAATTATAAAACAGCATTATTTTCATCTGGTGACGGAAATAATATTTCTCACAACTGCGAGATATACATTCCTGCGAGATATACATTCCTGCGAACGAATACCCGAGTAAAATTTATCTATCAAAATGTAAAGAGAACAGGATTTCTTGCGCGATAATGTATTAGGAATATGTTTTTGGAGTATATAAAAGAGAGAAAGAGAGGCGGGGAGAGGAAGAGTGAGAAGAGAATACAGAGAGAAAGAGAGACAGACAGACAGGCAGTCAACGAGTAAGATACAACGAGGGAGAGAGATGGGAGTAGTTGAGAGAAAGAGACAGAGAGAAAGATGCAGGGAAGTTAGAGAGACAGCGATTTAAGAGGTAAATAGAGGCAAAAGAAAGTGTAGGAGATGGAAATATGAGGTTACTTTCAGAAATGAATGGAGAAGAAGTGGATACTGAAGGAGAATAACATTTTACACTTATGTAATAAAGAAAAAAACTACATTAAGATACTTATTACTATCGTGTAAAATAAAATAAAACTATATTAAGTAACATTAAAGACACAAACTTTACATTAATATGGATATTTTTTTTGAAATAAACTGCATATATAAAAAGAATAAATTAAAATATTTCTCTCTCTATTCTCTCCTCTCTTTATACAGACACATGCATACACACACACACACACACAAGCGCGCATATACGAGCCCAAACACAACATAACTACACGCACATGTATCTATTGATTTTTTTAGGTAAGCTCTCTCTGATGATGCATCTACCTTTGTATATGTGTGAATGTTGCTTCTGTTTGTATCTATGTATGCGTGCCTATGCAAGTATATATATATATATATATATATATATATATATATATATATATATATATATATATACATAAATACATATATATATATATATACATAAATATATATACATACATAAATATATATACATACATACATAAATATATATGCAAACATACATAAATATTTATACATACTTACATAAATAGTCATACATACATACATCTTATGTCCCTGCTGTAAGGCTTTACCTCCACACACGCCAGCTTAATTTAATTCGTGCTTAGTTGAAAGACACCTGTTGTTATGACCTGTACTTTGCAAAGTATTTGTGTAACACTCCCCGTTTTTTCCGTCCTTGAGTTCTTCCCTGTGAAATCTTATGTCCCTGTAGTAAGGCTTTACTCCCACATGCGCCAGTTTAATATAATTCGGCTTTAGTCGAAAGGCACCTGCTGTTATGTTCGTTGTATCGTCTATGTGGATGTTTTGCGTTCGTGTCCGATTTTGTTTATATATATATATATATATATATATATATATATATATATATATATATATATATATAAACAAATAGTAAATGAGTATATGCATATATACGTACAGGCATGTGCATACCGACATCCACCTGTATGTATAGGAGCATATCTGGGTACAGGACATTGCAAACAAAACAGAGACGAGAAAACACACAAGCCACATAGAGAACATTCTACTTCATCAGCTACCTCCGTTTTAACACCGACGTTTCGAAGAGCTAGGCAGGACGCATCGTTAAGACAGCTATATATATATATGTGTGTGTGTGTGTGTGTGTGTGTGTGTGTGTGTGTGTGTGTGTGTGTGTGTGTGTGTGTGTGTGTATGTATATATGTATGTATATATATATATATATATATATATATATATATATATATATATATATATATATATATATATATATATATATATATATATATACATATACATAAATACACGCGCGCACAAACACACATATACACACGCACACACACACACACACCCACATACACACACATATATATATATATAAGGCATAGGAGTGGCTGTGTCGTAAGTAGCCTGCTTACCAATCACATAATTCCGGTTTTAGTCCCACTGCGTGGCACCTTGGGCAAGTGTCTTCTACTATAGCATCGAGCCGACCAAAACCTTGCGTGTCGATTTGGTAGACAGAAGCTAAAAGAAGCCCGTCCTGTATAAATCTCTGTCTCTGTCTCTCTCTCTCTCTATATATATATATATATACTCAATGCCTTTCATGCCATCGGTGTGGAGTATCATCATGCAAGAGAATATTATGATCTATTGGATTTACGTTTACTGACGTCGCGTCACATGTTTTAGAATCCGTTGCTTGAAACTTTCAGTCTTTGGAGATAATTTGATGTCATATAACAGGAAAGATACTAACAGCTAGATTTTAGAAACATACTGGGTAATTCTCTGTTTCTACGATATAATAATACTTTGCAAATATATATAAATTTTATTACTTACGATGAAAACCATATCAAATACGAAATAGATAACACCCGAAGTAAAAACCACACCAGTTTACTTCAACCCTACAAATTAATAATTATTTCAAATGTTTGCCACAGGGGCAAAAATTTGAAATAATTTATTGACTCCGAAAAGGTGAAGAGCACAGCCAACCCCGACGGAATTTGAACTCAAAACGTAACGACGGGCGAAATACCGCTAAACATTTCGTCTAACGCGATCATGATTCTGCCAGCTGACCGCCTTGCCATGTAAATTAATAATGATGTTAGAAAGGCTTGTCATAAATAAAATAATTAAACACATTTATATTGGGCACACTTTCCTTAATTTCTTAAAATGTGATTGTGTGCATACAGATTATTTGGATTTTCAACCAGAACAGACATTTTCAGTTGGAAAGTGGGACCGCTAAGCAGTGATAAATAAAATTTCGCCGTTATTACCAGTCCCAATATCCTTGAAGCACGTTCAAACTTGGAATCGAGGTACTTACTCCATTTAATGAGGTAGAATATATGTCGCTTGTTGAGATAGGTTGTGTATATGTTGTTTATACACCTAGATCTGTAAGAAACACCACCTACCTAGGCTGTTAGGTGCTAGCATTTTGGAGTAGTTATCTGCTCTTCGGTCACATACATCAGGCAAGTTGCCTGTGTTGTGATTTTCAACTCACCCCATGATGACTGGTCGCGCTATACGGCGCTTCACCGTAAGTAAACTACAGAGGGGTGGGGGGCTAAGTAGGGATAAGTAAGACTGTAATGTTATTATCAGTCCGAATATGCTTCAGGCAAGTTCGAACTGGAGAACGAGTTCCATAGTGTGCTTTGTCGGGGAGAATATATCTCCTTTCTTGACAAATAGCTATGTGTATCATAGTCTGAGGGTATATTGCAGCAATATTTCATTTGTTAAATTGTGTTAAGGAGCGTGCCTTAGTGATTAAGGTGTGACACTCGGGATCTGGACAAAGGCCCCCACGGAGAAAAGTCACACGGACAAAAGCCCCATAATTAAAGTGTGAAAATAAACAAAAGTTCCTCGGACAAAAACCCCGCGGCTATATTTTTCGGTTATCTGTGTTTTCTATTTTTTTTTTTAACTTGTTGTAGTCATTAGACTGTGGCCATGCTGGGACACCACCTTGAGGAATTTTTAGCCGAATGTATCAAACTAAGAAATGTTTTAATGATTTTCAACCAGCGGATGAAGTTACGCCTACAAGGTCTCTTCACATGGTAGAAATAATAGCTAAATCTCTTGATTTTTTTTATTTATAACCCGCTCAGTTATTATTATTATTATTATTTTTTTTTTGGTTATTCATAGATTTTTCTTTATTTTCTAAAACTCTTTTTAGTTGTTTCAGTCATTGGACTACAGCCTTGAGTAATATTTAGTCGAATGAATTGACCCCAGAATCTGAAGTTAAGCCTAGAAGGTTTCTTTACATGCTAGAAATAACAGCCAAATCTTTAAAGAAAAATTCTTGTAATTTCACGTTAACAAAACGGAAATCGCGGGTGTAAAAAAGTGAATTTATTTTCAAATTTCAATTTTCAAGGAAACAAAATGTATTCAATCGAAAATAATTAAGTAGAATAGACGATCAGAACGCAAGACTCTTTATTGCTCAATGCACATATTGTCTGAATTCCAACAAAAACGAAGCCATTTACCTCAGGAAATGTGTAGAAACATAAAAAGGATAAGAAGTACGTTTGAATGACTAACCGTTGGCGCCATGATTCTATTAGACTTTACACGGCTAGAGAAAGTTCAAATGATCAGATCATTCTCATCAATCTCAAAATGCTGAGAGAAGAAAACAAAAGACTTCAAATATGAATTTTAAAATACTGATTTTTCTGCCACTAAACATTATTCAAGACGGTGCCTCAGCATGGCCGCAGTCTAATGGCTGCAACAAGTAATTTTTTTTCTTTAAATCCTGCCGCCAATACTATTGGCTAAAAATTCTTCAAGGTAGTGTCCCAGCATTGCTGCAGTCTAATAATTGTAACAAATACAAGATGAAAATTAACAAAAAAAAAAAAAAATAATAAATAACCGAAAAATGTAATCATGGATCTTTTGTTGTCTTTCACACTTTAACTATGGGGCTTTTGTCCGCGAGTCTCTCGTCTTAGGTGGCATTTGGCCTACACTCGTTGGACTCATGAACGTATGATTATGGATTCGATCCATGGACAGGGTGCCACGTTGTGTTTTTTAGCAAGAGACTTCCTTGCACTTTCCTACAGGCCACTCAAATGGCAACAATAAATAATCCTGCAACGGACCGGCATTCAATTGTGAAACTGATGAAATGCATATCTTAGTAGCGTACATCTTCGTTCGGACATTTCAGGAAAATAGCTGCTACAAATAACGCAAATTCTATGGTTCACAATTGATGTACTGGTTGAGGCGCACATCATTTTATTTGTGTTTAGGAATACTTGATATACGTTATTCTGTACCTTGGGAAATTGGCAAGTATATATATATATATATATATATATATATATATATATATGTGTGTGTGTGTGTGTGTGTGTGTGTGTGTGTGTGTGTGTGTGTGTGTGTGTGTGTGTGTGTGTGTGTGTGTGTGTGTGTGTGTGTGCGTGTTGTGGCTGAGCACTCCACAGTCATGTGTACCCGTAACGTAGTTCTCGGGGATATTCAGTGTGACACAGTGTCAGAAGGCTGACCCTTTATATTACAGGCACAACTGAAAGAAGAAGTAAGAGTGAGAGAAAGTTATGGTGAAAGGGTACAGTAGAGTTCGCCGCCATCCTCTGCCGGAGCCTCGTGCAGCATTGGGGTGTTTTCGATCAATAAACAATCAAAACGCCCGGTCTGGGAATCGAAACAACGATCCTGTGACCGCGAGGCCGCTGCCCTAACCACTGGGCCATTGCGCCTCCACACACACACACACACGCACACACATACATATATATATATATATATATATATATATATATATATATATATATCTGAAACCTTATATATACATGCATACACATACATACACACACATACACACACGCACACACAACACACCTACGCACACACACACAACGCTCATACACAGACATATATGTATGTAAATATGTCTACATGTGTATATGTCTACATATGCATATATACGTGCATATTCTCCCACATCCTCGCCTGTTGTTGTTTTTTCGTATATTCCCCCTGTATATATATATATATATATATATATATATATATATATATATATATATATATATATAATTAATTATCTATTTATCTACACACCCCAACACAATCACACATACCCATAAACACACACACACTCACACATCTCTGTTTCTCGATTCTTTCAAGTGTATATACTACATACAGAAATAAAAGATATCAAAGCCGTAAATAGGTTTGAACTATATACATATAGTCTAAAATCAAACAAAATAATGTTTTGTTTTATTTTACTCCTTTCTAACCAAATGTAATGCATTTTTTTATTTTGTTATTCATATTCGCATTTCACAAGCTGTACTGAATGACACTTATACAAAATATGGGACTCATGTCCCTAGGTAAATAATATGATACACATAACTTTCTTTTGATGTAAGTAGCCTATTTCTGAAGCAAAACCCAGATAATATTTTAATATATTTTACAACGTGTTTACTGTTAAAGTTATGCGAATAAAATTATACGCACACATATATATGATCTACTCCATTGTTAATTATCTCAATCATTCTGGTAATGAATCGCCGAAATATAGATAATAAAAATATGTCACAATTTTAACTTGATAACACACATGCATATTTTACTGTTTCGCTTGAGTCAGTAGGTTGAACTGCTTTCAGAAAACATTAGCTTATCCAGATTGTCACCTAGGTGTTTATGAATAAGACAAAATAAGCAGTACCGAGTGCGAAGACCATGGACAAGAGCAATACTTTTTTTATCCACTTAGTTTTGCATGTTTACACTCATATCGTAGGAGCTCCAAGACACAGCACTCATATTCACATGGCTTTCACTTGTTCGCTGGCGGCTATCCACGATTCGTTTATGAATTTTGGTGATGTTTTCATTCATTTGATGAGTCAACGGTCGCCAAGAATGACATTAGTCTTCAAACGACAAGTGACCATTCATGAAACATAAAAACCACCCGTAAGCTTCTGTTTTGATCATGGCAGCATCTTTGTTTTGATAACATGATAACTGTTTCCGTCGCCGTTTTCTTAGCAGAAAATAGAATTTCAAGGAAGTACGCTGTTCCTGCATTTCAGCCTTTGCAAAAAACCACGAACAGGGGAGAAATAGTGCAAAGAATATATAAATATAAGTGCATGTATGTATATATATATATGTATATATATATATATATATATATATATATATATATATATATATATATATATATATATATATATATATATATATATATATATATTTATATATATATATATATCAATGTATGTATATATCACCAGCCCCCTTCCACACAAACATACACGCTCTCACATGCACACGCACGCGCATCTTCGTTTGGGATCACCACCACTTTATTATCTTCCCGTCTTCCTAGCTCTCTTGTGTGGCCCCACTCTCCGGCATTTACCGGACTATACCTTTTTTCTGTTTTGTCTCCCTGTTTATTTCTCCGTTCCTTTCTGTCGATGAGCATAGGCTCGATACGGAAAAGACTTTCCCACTTCTGGAGCGTTCAACTAATACATCTGTTTGCTGCTTACACACCCGTCTTGTCCTTCTTTTGTAAATTCTCACGATATATATATATATATATATATATATATATATATATATATATATATGTGTGTGTGTTTGTGTGTATATATACTATATATAAAACAGAGATGTGTGTGTAATCGCTTATCACGTGAAAACGGCTTCATCATTTACTTCCATACTTGTGATAATTGAATAATTTGACCTCGGATAAATGTTAGGCTCTTCATTTGATTTTTTTTATCTCTAATTAAAAATAAATAATATTGCTTTATATTTTAAATTCACTTCTTTTAAAAATGTTTCTCAATATCAACTTCCGGTACGGACGTGAAAAAACGGCGACGTCTCTCACTCTCTACTTTTAATGTTCGCTTTCTGTAAACAACTACGATCAGTTACTGAAGCACATATTTACGAAGTTCATAAATTTAAATATTCCGTACAAGAAAGTTTTTAACGTGCTTTTATTTATACGATTTTTGGGCGTTCCATGTTCATCTCATTCATTCTTTGCAATGTTCTCTCTCTCTCTCTCTCTCTCTCTCTCTCTCTCTCTCTCTCTCTCTCCCCTCTCCCTTCCTATCTCTCTCTATATAGTTCTCTCTCTCTCTCTTTCTCCCTCCCTCTCTCTCTCTCTCTCTCTCTCTCTCTCTCTCTCTCTCTCTCTCTCGCTCTCTCTCTCTCTCATTCACACACCCCAGGTTTGATTTCGTTCCGAACTCGCACACTTCGTTAATTTCCGTAAATAAATTTATTATTTTCTTTTTTGGCACGCCGTGTTCAGCTCTATGTATTCGTAGTGAGTCACACACGCACATGTGTGTTAATGTATGTGTGTGAATGAAGGGGTGTGTTGTGATGTCTACGTACATACATAAATATATATGCATACATCTTTTCTGTGTGTGTGAGAGAGAGAGAGAGAGAGAGAGAGAGAGAGAGAGAGACAGAGAGATGTTTCAGTGACTCTCTCTCTCACACACACACTCACACATACGTAGAAGAAATGTATGACGATTTATGTATGTACGTATAATTGTCGACACACCCCTTCACTGGCTCTGTCTGTTTCCCTCTCTCTCTCTGTGTCTCTGTCTGTCTGTCTGTGTCTCTCTCTCATACACACACAGCACACACGCGCACGCGCGCATACACACATATGTATTTGTAAATATGTTTGTATACATTTATGTATGTGTGTGTTTGTAAGAGACAGAGTGTGAGTGAGTTAAGGGGTGTGTTGTCATATGCATCCAACATTTTTGGATGTAGATGTGCGTGTGTATGTGTGTGAGACAGAGTGAGAGAGCGGTATGTATGTAGTATTTACTCTCTCTCTCTCATACACACACACACACACAAACACACACACAGATGTATGCTTATTTATACATGTACGTATACATGACAACAAACCTCTCTCTCACTCTCTCTATCTCTCTCTCTCTCTCTCTCTCTCTCTCTCTGTCTCTCTTCGTAGCACACACACACACACGCACGTCCATTTCATCTGATGTGTGATAATCTGTGTGTGCATTTAATCCCCATTTTAATTTTCGTAAAAGTTTCCAAGTACCAATGAGGCTTTTTGGCGCATCTTCAATTTTCCAATTCATGAGAGGCGCCCAGTCATCATTCATCTGAGAGTCCATCTACAGAATGTCCTCAGATTTCTATACAGCATATTTTGCTTTTTTTACTCCCAGTATATAAGCAACAATTTCATTCCCGGGCAACGCCGTGTTCCTCTGCTAGTATATATATATAAGGATATTATTATTTATAGTAATATCAGTGGCTTAGCATGCGTAAAAACAAAATATAACGGTAAAATATTATGAATTAATAATTAATGTAAAAAGAGGTAGTACCGGCATGCTAAATATATGAGTCAAAATGACAAGACTATAGATTTTCACTTAATCACAAAGGTATAAGCGGGTCAATGAATAAAAAATTTTAAATCCCGTACCAATGCCGAATATAAGAGAAAATTTAAAAGAAACAGATATACCCTGGCTTTTTCAAGTTTCGATTATTTTCGTTATTTTACCAGGTTTTGAGATGTCTATGCATTGGTCCGTTTTTCACCTTTGTGTTTAAATAAAAAAAAAATTGTGGTTTCGTCATTTTAACTGCTATATTTCGCAAGGCAGTACTACTTGTGAGTACCTTTAATCATATATATATATATATATATATATATATATATATATATATGGGAGAATATACAAATAATAACAACAGACGAGGACAGGTGGTGTAAATAACAAAAGGATATATTAGTATGACGCTCGGGAATACGGAAAGTCTTTGACGTTTCGAGCTACGTTCTTCAACAGAAAGAATACGGAGACAAGGAGAAAAACACGGAGAAAAAAATTGAATAGTGTTCAATCAACGGTCAATCATAATAATGGCCGATCATAACAATGATATATATATGTATATGTACATATATATATATGTACACCAATATCTGTACATATATTGCTATTTATCCCTGCATGTAATGAGTTTATATATATCATCAGAGCGTATATAAACATACAATCACGTTAACTCGTACATGTGTGCATGCAAATATTGGAAGAATGATAAATTGTGAACTAAAGACAAAGACAGAAAAAGTGTGCTATATCATTTGACTTGTAGTGAATTCAACCAACATGTTACATCTGATTAGTTACTTTTCATACTATGCATATCCGTTGACTCAAAGAATCACACAAACGGACAAATGCACGTATGTATGAATGTGTCTATGTATGAATGTATGTATACACCCACACAAACACATTCACTTAATCAGATAATGTTCTGACTACTGCCTTACAGTGTTTTGAAAACTACTATTACTACTTGAGTTGAAAAGTTTTTATACGTGTGTATGTGTTTGTGTGTGTGTGTTTGCGCGCGCGCGTGTGTATGTGTGTGTGTGTGTGTGTGTGTGTGTGTGTGTGTGTGTATGTGTGTGTGTGTGTGTGAAAGTTGACTAGGCAGGTATTGAAACAAGATATTTCTTGAGTCTATTACATGGCAGTGAAAACTATCCATTATCTTTTCCCTGCTACTAAAACATAACAATCAACTACTTCACATATACAAAAGGCAACCCAATTAGGTTCGAAGGTTCTGTATTTTGATGTCTACTTCTCATGTTCCAGTGTTAATTGGCAACATTTTGCCTCGTTATAGACTATTCACTCACCATTTCAATAGTTCTGCGTTTCACACTTTGTAGCTAGTTCACTCTTTTACCATATGAACATTTCTTGTACGTTCTGACTTCGTAATTACTTCTACAGTATAAATTTGAGACTGATGCGTATGTTGATTTCTTAAAACATATGAGAAGGAAATGTAAAATGTATCCTACCACTTATGCTAGCAATGTATAAATTAGCAGTATCCTTTTTTAAAGAAGATATTTTTGCATACATGTTACTAAATTTTTAACCGCACAGGTAAGTATATCATCAACTCTTTAATGACACATATTAAATGCTAAATGCCGTGTCACAAAGCAAAGATAAGAGAAACGGTTGTAAAATTAAATACTTGTGAACGCATAACACATTTGTTTTACTTCAATCTATGGCATTGCATTACGTGTATCAATTTGTCTTAAAATATATCTTCAACGAAACGAAAACAAAATGGAGTGAAATATAGCAAAATATTATTTTATAAATAGTTATTTGTTAAATTTTCATATTTCCATTTCGTATTTCACGCAAGAGCAATGTCAAAGATTGACAGTATTCAAAATAGCGTGAGATGTGATTAAACAAACGAAAATAATAGAAAACAACACCACTGGGAGCCGCAAACAACGTATGATCCGATGTACAACTGAAAAGTAACTGAATATTCTAATAATAGATAGTTTCTTTTAGATGAAAATCTCCAAGGTAACGTTTATTTACTGTACACAAGTTCGAAGACACAGATAGCAATTTATCATAACAAACCATTTTGGCAAGGATATATGGATGTGTGTGTGTGTGTGTGTGTGTGCGTGCGTGCGTGCGTGCGTGCGGATGTGAGTGTGTGTGTGTGTGTGTGTGTGTGTGTGTGTGTGTGTGTGTGTGTGTGTGTGTGTGTGTGTTTTCTGCAATAAACAATTATTGATGTTTGTCTGAAAATAATTCCTTAGTTCAGCATGAATTATAAAGGAGTAGATCTTACAAATTTTTTTAATAGAAAAAAGTAAAAGACACCTTACATGAAATATCATTTTTAGTTCGAACGAAGGAAAGCAAATATAAAAATTCGCGGCATTTACTTGCTTTGTTCTCTGTTTCTATTCCAGTCTAACGTTAGTTAGTGACGAGATGCTCAATGAAAAAGACGATAACGAGGCTAAATCTTTACGCAATTATTTACGTATTAGGATTTATTATTAGAAAGCGGGGGTCAACAGAAATCATAGTGTTGCAGTTTCTCTACTGCACTAACTTGTGATTAACTCTAGTACATTCTAGTTGTTTTGAAATCAATACAATTGAAGAGATACCATATTTCTGGAAATATCATTCGAGAAATTTGTGATTAACGCAGATAAAATAAAAAATAGAAATTTTTGAACAAAAATGGCATCTTTGTATGGAATCATATTAAATATCTCATTCTGAAATAACAATACTAGACATGAGAAGAACCAAATTATAAGGTCAGAAACCATACGATTTTGGCAAAAATAAATTCCAATATAAGTATAAAATATTTATGAAGATGTATCTAAAATTGATATTTATTACAAGGGATTGAGCAGAAATAAGCATCAGGTTCAACTGTCATCTGTCAGCCAGCAAGAAGCATATAGGTTCTTTCGTTCAGTTGGAAATATGTTGTAAATCGTTTTGAATCTCACTCTAAAGTTTTCAATAATGAAATTCAACATTGGAAACGTAATGTGAAACCTCTCTAGAACGACGAGTTATTCAAAACCAAATTGTTCTTAGTTCTTTAATCGACGTGAATAGTTCTTGCATTAAAGAATGTCTATAGCAACGTTAAAAAAAAATTCAGGTTCTATAAGAGTTCTTGTATATAAACAATTTCCTAATGCATCTCATAATATATATGAATTTATGGATTGTATTACAAAATAAGTAATCCCTAAATTATATATCCCTCAAAGGGCATACGCTCTCTCACCACGACAAGGTAGTACCGGGGTAGCCGCTTGGGCGTCACTAATTAGATGACGAGGCATTATAGGCGCGGTAGTGGTTGTGTGGTAAGTAGCTTGCTTAGCAACCACATGGTTCTGTGTTCAGTCCCACTGCGTGGCACCTTGGGCAAGTGCTTATACTATAGCCTCGGGCCGACGAAAGCCTTGTAAGTGGATTTGGTAGGTGGAAACTGAAAGAAGCCCGTCGTAGATATGTATATATATATATATATATATATATATATGTATATATATATATATATATATATATATATATATATATATATATATATATATATATATATATATATATATACGTGTGTGTGTGTGTGTGTGTGTGTGTGTGTATGTAAGTGTGTATATCCTTGTGTGTCTGAGTTTGTCCCAACCAACATCGTTTGACAACCGATGCTGGTTTGTTTATGTCCCCGTAACCTAGCGGTTCGGCAAAAGACACCGATGGAATAATTACTAGGCTTCCAAAGAATAAGTCCTGGGGTCGATTTGCTCGACAAAAGGCGTGCTCCAGCATGGCCGCAGTCAAATGACTGAAACAAATAAAATAGTAAAAAGAGTAAACGAGTAAATATATTTTTCTGAATATTGATTTCGAATATTGGCACCAGGACAGTTTCGAGAAAGGAGGTAACTTGAATACAACGACCTCAATACTGGAACCGTACTTACTCTATCGATACCTGATGCATCGACGGAATTTGAACTGAAATTGTAAAGATGGAGCAAATGCCGAGAATCATTTTACCTCGCGCAATAAGGTTTCTACAGCTGATCGACTTATATTTTCTCGATTGACGTTTTAAATTTTGTCACATATTCAGACGTTTCAGAGGAAGGTAAAGTAGATTATTTCGTCTTAGTACTCAACTGGTCCTTAATTTATCGATCCCGAAACAATAAAAAGCAAAATCTGTTTGCCCTTCACGATAACGATTGTGCGAAATAGGAAAATAACAACCATTCATTTTGAAGTGTTTAAAAATCTATGTCGGCATACTTTAATACACGTCAGCATACTTGTTTAACGAAATATATAACATTTCATACGCTCAATACCTTGGATTCCGTGTCGCTTTTACTTAAACTTAGCTTATTTTCCAAAAAAATGCTGTTTGGGATGTTACAGGTACTTGTTTCAAAACTAGCCTCACATTCTACGTTATCCAATCAAATCATATTCGGTGGTATATTATTGAAACATAGGTTATGGACCACCAAACCAGTTGTTAGATTTGATGTAAAACTTTGCTCGTGGCAAAGGGAATAATATGAGAATAACATGTCAGCAACATATGATGCATTAAGTCGTTCAATGAAAGTCTCAGTTAGTCAATTACATTGAATTACTGAGGTATCTAGTATAAAACCAAGAATATAGTAATCTTTTTCAATTCTCTGTGAAAAATAAAAGGTAACATCGTAAAAGAAATAAAATTGAAGAGGAGATCATCAGGTACCTGAATGCTACCATCAAATCAATTTTTTTTTTCTTAAGAATACCAATGCATTATTCGGACCCATCTTCAATTACTGACAGCCGTCAGTAAGTATTGCGTTGTATTCACATCAGCTGCATGTCGTCTGCTTCTCAAGATATATACCTCCTGTAAATTGTTTGCAAGGGCTCTAAGATCTATGTTGCTCAGCTGTGAGCAAAGGCCGGAGGTGAGTGTAAAACACTGGGAATACACATCAGCCATTTAGTGCAAGCATGGGTCAGTTAGATGTAAGAAAACTGATTCATCGAAGAGAAGAGATTTGGTTGCCACGTGTATCCGAGGAATAAAATTAAAGTTTACTCGGCAGCGAATATTATTGTTAATCGGGTGAGTGGATTCCCCTTGTAATTCAGATGGCCAGAAAGCACCACTTGGGTTTTGTTTACTTACTTTGGCAGTGAAAAAGATTTTTAAATATAAACATGTTTACTATGCAAATGTATATGTTTACGTATTGCCTTTCTTCGCGATCTCTGAGAACAACAAGTAATGTTGTGTGTGTGTGTGTGTGTGTGTGTGTGTGTGTGTGTGTGTGTGTGTGTGTGTGTGTGTGTGTGTGTGTTTGTGTGTTTGCGTGTCAACTTGGGATTTGCGGTTGCTTTCGGACAATTCCTGAAGCACCCAGTTTCCAATTTACAAACTTTCCAATTTGTTGATGATCACGATGAACAGTTGTATGGTTTAAACCAAGCTTCATTGCCAATTCGTCAACTGATAATGCAGGATTTTATTCAAGTAATGCTCAGGGCGTTTATCATGTAACTCAACTGGACGTCATGTTCGATCTTCATCTTGAAGGCTGAAATCGCCACTTTTGAATTTTGTAACCCATTTTCTGCAAGTTCTTTCATTCAAGTATTCTTTTCCATAAACTGAGTATATGTTTCGAGTGGCTTTGGCTGCAGAGTTTCCGTTTTTTTTATTTTTATAGTAATAAAGCATTATGTGTCTCAAATACTCTTTGAATATTTTCATGTTAGAAAGGGTTTTAATCAAAGAAATTGTAATTTAATTATTCTGCAAAATAATATTTAATTAGTGTAAATGTACACAAATGCATAAACATATTTTAAAATTCCATTAAGCATTCTAAAATACTATTAAATTTCATTCAATTTTAAGAAGGTAAAATCGGACAGAACTCAGTAGGATGACTTGATATGTGTATATTTTCATCAGCTCTTTCATTTCCACAGAATATGTTGACGATGCACTGAAAAATGAGTTACTACATTTTAATATTTTTAAGATATGTGACAAGCGTAAACCATTTGCACGATCAGTGTCACGTGCTTGGAGACTTAATTGGTTCTTTGCTTTCTTTCAAAGCCTTGCGTTTATATTAGCACATTCTCAGACAATATTATCTAGATTATATACGTACACGTATATTCATATAAACGCACATACAAACACCCTGCCCAGCCTACACACACATATATATATATATATATATATATATATATATATATATATATATACGACGACGACGACTGCTCCATCTTGACAGACGATAGCCATCCCATCAACAATCCACACATATCATCACGCAGTACAATCACTCCGTTGGTGAGCCCTCAAGTGACTTTGAAGTCCGGCTGCTGAGCGACAAGGTCTACAGCAGAGATGACAAATGCTCAGGCCTCTCGATCCTTGCTCGCTGGTATCTGATTCTAAGGAAACGCCTCTGTGAACCAGCATATGTCTCTTAAGTCCGGGTATTGTATTACAAACCTTGTGACATATGCCACAGGTCGCAGAAGGCCCACTTAAGCTCAAGTTGCTGAAACATCTTTCTCCCTCTCTTTGTTTCCCTTTTTCTCTCTCTCTTTCTCTCTCTCACACTCTCTCTCCTTCTCTTTCTCTCTCTCTTTCGCTGTCTCTCTCTCTTTCTCTCTCTATTTCTCTCTCTCACTCTCTCAAAATTTCTTGAGGTAAATACATCGTCCACTTTCTCATATACTAGCAGCTCTGTGTGTCCTGTTTCCGGAAAACTTACAATAATATAGATCTTTCAAACACTCTCTAATACAATTTACATATACACAAACTAATATCTATCTATCTATCTATCTATCTATCTATCTATCTATCTATCTATCTATCTATCTATCAATCTAAATATATATCTATCTATCTATCCATCTACGTATCTCTCTATCTATCTATATGTATATGTATATATATATATATATATATATATATATATATATATATATATATATATATATATATATATATGTATATATATATATATATATATATATATATATATATATATATATATATATATATATATATATATATATATATATATATATATATATATATATATATATATATATATATATATATATATATATATATATATATATATATATATATGTATGTATGTATGTATGTACACATACACGTATACATATATATGTGCGAGTGTGCATATATATATATATATATATATATATATATATATATATATATATATATATATATATATATATATATAGAGTTATTAATATTTCTAAGTCTCTCTAAAGGAGACTACGGCAGCGGTACTGGAAATTAATAGTTATCGCCAAGCCAACATGGCAGTCCCAAAATTAGGACGAAAGCTGCCGTGAATTAGCTCCAAGAAGCCATCGCCTCTAGCTAGCTATGTGACACACGAAACCTGTGTCCTTTATAACCTTCGAACAGGGGAGGTCAGCAGTGTCCCCCTGCTGGTTTGGCATCTGCAGACTAGACTAGTTTCAGGGTGTTGCCCCTTGTCAATGCAGAGTAGCCAAGCCTTAGCCAGGCGGCGCTGCTGACTATCTGCTCGATATATCCTTATTCTATATATATATATATATATATATATATATATATATATATATATATATATATATATATATATATATATATATATATATATATGCATATTCATGTACACGCATACACACACACACACACGCAGAGTTGATAAAGCGTCTTCAGCAAAATTGAATATTTATTATAAACACAATAACCAAACTGAGATACATAGGGCAATATTTTATATGTATTGCCCCGCAATAAAAATGTTTTTTTTCATTTATTTCAAGGGCAGTTTTTTATTTCAATATGTTAGTATTGTTTATATTTTTATTCTTTATATTGTTGTGCTTATTCTTATATCTTGTTTTCTATTCTACTACACTCTGAATATTCACTTATTTTCGCATTTGTTATTTCATTCCCTTAAAATATAATACGATTTCGAAAGTAATCCATTATCCTTATATATTCATACACACATACTTAAATACGCACAAACATATATTTTCATACATACATGCGTATGTACGCATATACGATTTTTGTTCGTGTGTTTGTGTAAATATATATATTTTCATATATTGTTTATAAATATATGTTCCATTATGCATACACACACAGACGCATATATGGAGTGTGCATTCTGAATGTTTTCTATTAAGCCAATACTAACGTAAATGTTAACCTATGACCAAACAACATGTACCAATATTCATCATACTATATTCGTTTAATATTAGGTTGAACTTACCACTGAAAGAAAATCACATGATTTGAAGGCAAAATTCATTTAAAACATTCACACTGCTGTTAAAAATATACATACAAAAATCTGGTACTGGCCGGGCCGAAAGACAATGAACGAGGACGTACGTATTTGTATACGCATATAGATACATAATCATATACATATATATATATATATATATATATATATAAATATATATATATATATATATATATATATATATATATATATATATATATATATATATATATATATATATATATATATATATATATATATATATATATATTTATATATATATATATATATATATGTATATATATATATATATATATATATATATATATATATATATATATATATATATATATATATATATATATATATATATATATATATATAGATAGATAGATAGATAGATAGATAGATAGATAGATAAATAGATAGATAGATAGATAGATATATAGATAAATAGATAGATAGATAGATAGATAGATAGATAGATACATTTCTTTTATTAGCCACACAGGGCTCAACGAAGATGGGACAAATACAATGTAGAGCTTTTCTTTTTGGGAGGGGGAAGGAAGGGAAAAAAAAGTGGTCGTGTCGATCAAAAGGGATGGTAGGAAGGGAAAAAGGGGGAGTTCGATCAAAAGGGATCGAAAAAAAAAAAAGGAAAGGCCGATCAATAGGGATCGTGTATCACACAGTAATGTTCTCGTGTAAAAAGAGGGGAGGACAGTTTAGGTTTAGCCGTGGAAGGAAAAGCCTACGGAAAAGACCACGGTAACCTTAGTCAATATTCTCATTGAAGAAACTATAACAGTAAGTGACTCTCTTTTGCCTTTTTGTTTTATTTTTTTTTCTTGTTCATAGGGTTATGCTCAAGATGGCTCCGTCGTTCACACGTGCCATCCTTGCTACATTCACCCATCTTTTTTTGAAGCATTCACTAGACAAGACTTCCTTTTGTACTCTCACCTTCCTCTTCAGGTGATACTTGAAGAAGTTGATGAGAGATTGCCCAGAGAGGAAAGTCTTTGTCTCTAGACATTTCAGACGCGTCCACCATACACATTCTTTCGCCATAGCCACAAGTACGATGAAAATAGCTCTTCCTTCCCGTTTAAAGGAAGGAGGCGCGACAATATACACGATAGACTCGGCTGATAGACCGACTCGTCCCACACGCGATAGCAGTTGTTCGACGTAAGCCCACAGCTCCGGAAATGGTGGGACACTGTACGAGTGCGTGCAGAACGGTTTCGTCGCTCTGCCGGCATCTCGGACAGGTCGGCCCCGTGTTTCTCGAGCCATGCCTGTAGAGCTTATCCCGAACGGGTAGTGCTTCTCGATAGCACTGCCAGGCCAGGGATCTCTGGAAGTTGTCCATAGGTCCCGGCCCGAAAGTCGTCTTAAACAGGCGGGTCAGGTATTCCTCGTCGACGCCCAGGTTCGCCCCGAGATCGTCGTCGTACCTTCCCTCCACTAATCCACTATAGAATGCGTTAGTTGTGATGCAGTCGCTCAAGGTTGACCCGGGTTATTGGAGTTGCCGAAGAGCAGCGCGACACTCGCGGTGCCATTCGCCCTTCCTCGGCCTCTTCTTGATCCATGACTGCAGTTCGGTCATGGAGACGAGCTGCGGGAAAGCGCGCCGCACAAACGGTGACCACACCTGTTCACCGCTGTCTACGTAGAGCCGGAGATGTCGCAGTCTCAGCGCGTGTCTGCGCATCATCAACCACGGCATGCCCAGTCCTCCTTTTAACGGGTGTTGGCAGCAAACGGATCGCCTAACCATCGGAACGCTTCCTTTCCACAAGAAGCGGAAGAGGATGCGCTCCAGTTTGGTGATGGTAGGGTCGGGACAAGGAACGACGGTCAGGCGGTAGTAGATGACGGACGCGATGTACGTGTTCGCCACCTCCGCCGGACCTTTCAGGGAAAGCTTCCCCTCGGCCCATTGCCGGGCTAGAGTGGCCACCCTTCTCGTTATCTCGTCCCAGTTCTTCTCCGTTTGGAGGTCTGGACCAAACCTGACCCCGAGCATCTCAACCGGACCGTCAGTCCAACGTCCCACGACGGAGGCGCTACTTGACGGCATGGGCTTGCTTCTCCAGGTGCCGAGCCGCAAACCCACTGACTTATCCCGGTTGATTGTCGCTCCCGTTACCGCTTCGTAGTCTCTCAGTGTCTCGCCGACAAGCTCGATGTGCTTTTGGCTAGACACTATGACGGTGACGTCGTCCGCGTATGCCGACACGCTCGTCCCGCATCCCAACTCTCGCGGGATGCCCCTCAGGGTCGCCAGCTTCCGCAGTAGTGGCTCGAAAGTCAACACGTACAGAAGCGACGAGAGGGGGCATCCCTGACGGACCGAACGTGCAATGTCGAAGGGTCTTGATAGATGCCCATTGACGCGAACTACCGAACGGATGTCTCTGTACAAGGCATCCATCCAGCCGCGGAAAATGGGACCGAAGCCGGCCGCTATGAGGGCAGCCTCCAAGTATTGATGGTCTACCCTATCGAAAGCTTTCGATTGATCTAAATTGATCAGGGCCCCACCCATGCCAGGTTCCTTAACTACCCTCTCTATGATGTAGCGCATCAGATGGAGGTTGTCATGGATGCTCCTGCCCGGCACCGCGCACGTTTGCGCCTTGCCGATCAGTTTCTCGATGACAAGCGCCAACCGCTTGGCTAACACCTTGGCCAAAATTTTCAAGTCTGCATTGAGCAGAGTGATGGGCCTAAAGTTATCTATGACGTCTCCCTTGTTTGGATCTTTCTTCAGCAGCGTTACGGCTCCTCGACTCACAAAACCGGGAATGCTCCCGTTAGATAGATAGATAGATAGATAGATAGATAGATAGATAGATAGATAGATAGATAGATAGATAGAAAGAAAGACAGACAGACATACAGACAGATAGATAGATATATAGATAGATAGATAGATAGATAGACAGATAGATAGACCGAGAGATAGTGAGAGAGGGGGCTAGATAGACAAGAAAAGAGAGAGAAAGAGAGATAGATAGATAGATACATAGAGAGAGAGAGAGAGAGAGAGAGAGAGAGAGAGAGAGAGAGAGAGAGAGAGAGAGAGAGTTAGTTTTATATGTGTAGCGTCATTCGTACTATCAAGCTTGTTAAATGTTAAAGAACTTCGATTACAATGTAGTGAAAATGTTCTCTTAATAATTAGTACTATACAAAACACAAAATTGTCGCAAGTAACATTTATTTTGACGAGGACATTCTGCAAATATCGTTGTCACTTGGTGTAGTTATTGCTTTGATAACTATATAATCTTGGTACAAAGCTATTTACCACTATCGAAATCGACGATATACTGGAATATAGCGAGCAAATGGCATAATCCAAAACCCAGGAAATTTTAGCGATAAAGTACGAGCACCGTGTTCATATTGTTCAACAGAGTTGATTCATCTTTGTAACTGAATTCGCAGACAGACATTCTGCAGACTGATCTACAAGGAATATGACAATTTATTTAATGGGCGTTCAATACCACCCGGCTGAAAAATTGTCTGGTTTTAGTCATCACCATTTTTTCTACTTTGTAAGACAGCCGACACAGACTGTCGAAGTAAGATAAATTATATATAAAAAGTATGACAATAAGAATCACGCATTACGAAAATTCACTGAAAATTATCAATTTTTGCTATACTAATCGATAGAAATCATACTCGATGATTCACCTAGGTCTTAAAATAGACTTTCTGTTTTGGAAAATGATATAACAGCCAGATACTAAGAGATTCACTTACAGACTATATAGGTCTCTGACGTACAATTTCTTTGACTGAGACGCATCCATAAGGTATATGAATTTATACTAAGAAACGAAGACAAGGTAAACATTTCTTGACTTAGGGAATCAATTTGATAACAGATTTAGAGTGGTTTCAAATGGACTCCTTACTAATTTAGTCGCCGAAGTTTGCAAATAAAAAAATTCTCTGCCCATTCAGATCTAATCCATTATTCATGACTCTATTTACAAATATGTTTGGTGGTGTAATGTTTTTTTTTTGTAAGCATTTCATATGCTCCGTTGGACTTATTCAATTCAAAACGTAAGTGATCTATAATGAATACGAATGAATTCAGACAGGGTTACAACGTATAATGCGTCAGAAAAAATTAACGACTAATTAGGAACAGTATTACGAAGCATTTAAGAATATTGAACGACAACACATGGCAATGTCACACTTCCTTTAGAGCTTTCGAGAATATCTTCCAACATATATTTTACTCGATCATGGCACTACTCCCGGAACTCAAATAGTCTGGAAGAATGTTCTCGCTTTTATGATGTTTAACATGTTTTGTTGACAAAACTTAAGTTGAATAACTGACATTTGTTAATTACTTGCTAACCTGATACCAAAATTGTTCCTGTAATTAAATTTGGCTACAGGGGAAAGTTATTTTCTTAAACAGAAAATATTCCAAGTTCGAAATAAAATTATATCTAGCAGGTTGTCTGCATTGAGGGTTATTTCAATATGATAGTCTAGAACAGTGTTTCCCAACCTTTTTTCCCGGCGCCCCACTTTTTCATAGCAAAAGTTTTTACGCCCCACCTTTTCCCATGTCCACTCACATTTACAAGTACATGTGGGCCTACTTACAATTGAAAAAAATCAAAAATTAAAAAATTGTACTCAAAATACAAAAAAATAGCTTGAGAATTGAAACAACAGGCACTGAAAGTGCATAACACCCAATAAATCGATAAAATTATTACGATTTCTCATGTTTCTAAAAAATGTCAATTTATAAAGAATAAAGAAACACGTTTTTTCAGTTCAATTATTTGACGGTCAGCTCGACTAATTTAGTGAGAACCCTGTGCCTGATGCATACAGCACAAGTTTTTAATTTGAGGAGATGTGGAGGCTTCAAAGGAAAGACGGAATCTAAGGTTGTGCCTGCGATGACCGCTCGCCATGTACAAATATTTTCACAGCCCACGTCTACGCCCCGCGCCCCACCTGATTTTTCTCAGGCCCCACCAGTGGGGCGTACGCCCCACCTTGGGAATCACTGGTCTAGAACTTTCATTATTTCCTGTATATTTTTAACAAAGCCATTTGTTAAATCATTTGTGAGGCAAAGTGCTACAGTGAAAAAAAAGGTAAGCAGCAAATGAAATGAGAAATTTGTAAGTACGTAGATTCACATCAATCAGCTGTTATACACGTTCGAATTCCTCTCTCTTCACAATAGTCAGTGGTTTGTATCTTACTACCTGAGATTGCTATAATTTAATACACCCCCCCACACATATATATATATATACATGTATGTATATATATATATATATATATATATATATATATATATATATATATATATATATATATATATATATATATGTGTGTGTGTATGTGTGTGTGTGTGTGTGTGTGTGTGTAATGCACTCTTCCGTGATAGGAAATTCAACAAAAATGTACTCTATCTGGTGAGAGGTATATCTAATTTATTTAAAGGACATAATACATGTCGTTAAGTGCTACTAATAGTTTTATATATTGAGAAACATCTTGAACATATACTTGAAGCAGAAACGACATAAAAAAACGCTGAAGGTAGAAGTCAGAAAACGGAAACAGAAAAACTAAAATTTAAAAAAGGAAAAAGTGAACAAAACAAAGTATAAAGTAAGAAGCTAAGAGTTATACTCCTTAGACCATAAATCATAAGGGTGAAAAGATATGAACATGTTAATCAGAAATAGGTGGAAACTCTTTGGACCACAGACTTTGTGCAAAAGGAAACTCAAAAAATAACACTCAAAGTCGTTGAGATGTACAGTGTAGACCCTTCCCAATGCTGAATCTCAATTGATTCTTGGATGCTTTTCCACAGTTTGAGCAATGACATGGTTCAGTCGTCTGTTGCCATGTATAAAATTAAGTGTTTTCTTGGTACAAAAATTGGAAACAAATAGATAGCTCAAAAACAGAACTCAATGTTGTTGAACCTGGAGCTTCAATTTGCTGCTGGAGACGTTGTGAATTGTCTGAATTAAAATAGATTTGCTGGCCATTCCTTACATGTACAGTTACATCGATAACTGTTGAATGTTGTTCATGCAGTGGAAAGTTACAGAGTCTCTAGGCTGCTTTATTTCCTACCGGTAATGTAGCATGCCATCTGATAACATGTCACCTTATCATTCTTGATTTCAGAGAGTTGCAAAACACACCATTGATGTATGCTTTGAAGATATTTGACAGAAGGGGACAATATGGCACAATCGACGTATCGTCGACTTCAATTTCTCCACACAGCCCTTTTCCGGCTAGTATGTAACGTTAATTATCAGCATACAATATTTATAAATCTATATCTAAGTTTAATTACTCACATCTGACATAAAATAGAAATATCCAATGTAAAGAAGTCGAGTTGCTCCAAGAATAGTAAGAATAGATAATGTTAGTTATCAGCATATAATATTTTTCGATCCATATCCAAGAATAAATACTCACATCGTATTTAAATGTGAAATATCGAGTGTTAATAAGACGAGTTGTTCCAAAAATATCCAAAATATGTATTGGAAGTTTATCAAGATATAACATTGTCTAATCCCTATCCAAATAGAAATAGTCACGTCGGATTTAAATATGAAATATCGAGTGTAATCTAACTAATTTTATTAGGTCCATTCCACGAACTATTATTAAAATAACTCATGTTGATTGATACTTCTAACTTATGTCACGGGAATATTGAACTTTGAAATTTCTTAAGTTTATCGTATAAATTGAAAGATATCCTACAGCGTATATTGCATAATGACTGAATGGATGAATGAGTTATGTCAATGTAATAAGAGTTTTTACCGGGCGTGCGTCCGTATGAAAAACCTGTAAAATATATTTCTGCTTATTTTCTCTGTTCATTCGCATAAGCTTTCAAAATAGCTGCATGCGCGCACACACAGACACAAGAAAATTTCAAGACATTTAACTGTTATAGCAGTTCATTTACAATTTTTGACAAGGGGTTGGGGCGGTGAGGGTGTTTGGATCGAGCTTGGAGTTCCTCATTTAAAAATTGTGGGGGCAATTTAAAAGTTTAATGACATGCTTTTTATATATTCATAATCTCCCACGTCGACAGCATAGGAGTCAGCTAAAAAAATGGGAAGTGTCGTATGTGTGTGTGGAGGGGCTACATCCCTTGTATGGTAAAGGGCCAACATTTGACCCACCTAGAACCTTCCCTGAGTACTGAAAAAACTTCATGACAAATTTGGTATATATTTATCCAGCGGTTTGGTCGAGTATCGAGGAGACACACACATACACACACAGATTGAATTATATATATAGGTGTGTGTGCGTGTGTTTGTGTATGCAGAGTATTAGGGCGGATCCGGAAGAATAATTCCAAGGCAGCTAAATGTTGCTTAAGTGTCCTAAGAAACAATAGACACACTTGCGTGGGATTTGAATCTGGGGACAAGCAAGACCTATTTTAAGAAGAAATAGGAAGTGGAAACAAACATTCAAGATGTTATTAAATATATATATATATATATATATATATATATATATATATATATATATATATATATATATATATATAAAGATATATATATATAAAGTGTAGTATATTGCCACTTAAGTGTGGCTGACCCCTAGGGGTGGATGTTACTGTTGCTTTTAGCCCCAGGAGGACATCTCCTCCAGCTGGCTTATCGACACACGACTGTGTCCTGTTTGCCAAGGGAGTTATCCCTCTCACCACGACCAGCAGCACGAACGTATCCGGATTTCAGGGTTATTTCCCTTCTTCGGCGTTCGACAGCTGATGACCTTGGTGAGAGAGAAAAACCTGGCAAAATCTTATATCTTCTTTTCCAGTGACATTCTTCACTGATATTGAAAAGGTGAAAACAAGCAATGTTAATTCTCTAAATGAAGTATTAACAGTAACTGCACGATAAAGTGTAGTATATTGCCACTTAAGTGTGGCTGACCCCTAGGGGTGGATGTTACTGTTGCTTTTAGCCCCAGGAGGACATCTCCTCCAGCTGGCTTATCGACACACGACTGTGTCCTGTTTGCCAAGGGAGTTATCCCTCTCACCACGACCAGCAGCACGAACGTATCCGGATTTCAGGGTTATTTCCCTTCTTCGGCGTTCGACAGCTGATGACCTTGGTGAGAGAGAAAAACCTGGCAAAATCTTATATCTTCTTTTCCAGTGACATTCTTCACTGATATTGAAAAGGTGAAAACAAGCAATGTTAATTCTCTAAATGAAGTATTAACAGTAACTGCACGATAAAGTGTAGTATATTGCCACTTAAGTGTGGCTGACCCCTAGGGGTGGATGTTACTGTTGCTTTTAGCCCCAGGAGGACATCTCCTCCAGCTGGCTTATCGACACACGACTGTGTCCTGTTTGCCAAGGGAGTTATCCCTCTCACCACGACCAGCAGCACGAACGTATCCGGATTTCAGGGTTATTTCCCTTCTTCCCCTGGCAAACAGGACACAGTCGTGTGTCGATAAGCCAGCTGGAGGAGATGTCCTCCTGGGGCTAAAAGCAACAGTAACATCCACCCCTAGGGGTCAGCCACACTTAAGTGGCAATATACTACACTTTATCGTGCAGTTACTGTTAATACTTCATTTAGAGAATTAACATTGCTTATATATATATATATATATATATATATATATATATATATATATATATATATATATATATGGTTTTCTGTAAAAAGAATATTTCTTCATCTAAATACATGTTGCGCGTATGTGTGTATGTGCGCCAGTTTGCATATGCATTTATATATGTCACATTTACTGGGGCTTTATATATCTGTTAAAGTGTCTATATGATGAGTACAGTTGTTTATATCCTTTCTGAAGAGTTTGATGCATAGCTGACAATTATTCATCCTGTCGGACGTATTTTGGATACATCCGTCGAAATTTGTATAGGAGACATGAAGATATAAATGATTTAGTAACATATTGAGCGTTTGTTTCCATTTTCTATCTTTGATATATATATATATATATATATATATATATATATATATATATATATATATATATATATATATATAAATTAAGGTACTCACAAATCTGGATGTTTGTACATTTACAGATTTTTATTAATGTCACGTTTTATAAATTAAATAAAGCGCTTTTCACCTAATCATGTAGGATTTTCAAATTCTTTTGAAAACAATTTGAAAATCCTACATGATTAGGTGAAAAGCGCTTTATTTAATTTATAAAACATGTGACATTAATAAAAATCTGTAAATGTACCAACGTCCAGATTTCTGAGTACCTTAATTTTTTTCTATATAATTTCTGTACATCACCTCAAAACCTTCCAAAATATATATATATATATATATATACATATATGTGTGAGTATATATATATATATATATATATATATATATATATATATATATATATATATATATATATATATATATATATATATATATATATATATATATATATATATAAATAAGGATAAGATCGGTATTTAAAATATTGATCTTATCAAGTGGTCAGCATGGGAATAAAAACCATCAAAGGTAATAATTATTTAAAATTATAATACAGGGTATCAAGAGATACCACCACGCTGAAAAAATAGCAGTCAAATCCTGACTCCAAAACCACAATAAATGTCCGCAAGGCACGATTAGCGAAGACGAAGACCAAATAAACCAGTAAAAATAATAAGGTCATTTCAAATCCTGTATTTCTGGCTTTGCATAAATGCTCTGCCTTCATCAGTGAAATATACTCAAGTACATAAATACAAATACATGTATATAAACAGTATACTTACATATATATATATATATATATATATATATATATATATATATATATATATATATATATATATATATATATATATATATATAAACAATATATGAGTATATGCATATATATGTAGATGTATGTACATACCTTCATCCACATGTACATATAGATACATAACTGGGTACATGACGTGGCAAAAGAACATGGACAAAATGATAAACAAAGTACAACACACACACACACACACACACATATATATATATATATATATATATATATATATATATATATACATAAATACATACGTATATAAGGATTTACTTTTCGCAATAAGTTTTAAAAAAACAAGGCTCTGTATATTATAGAACATTTCATATATATAAAAGAAAATATTTGGGCTTGCAGGAGATTGGTGGCGGTGATGAATTGTATGTAAAAAGTGTTAGAAATGTTTTGTTCACACTTTCATTAATTGTAATATGGTTATGGCGTTGGTCAGCTGGCAGAATCGTTAGCATGCCGGGCAAAACGCTTACTCGCTATTCCTCCATCTTCATATTCAGTGTTGTTCAATTTCTGCTAAGATTGATTTTTGTCTGTAATAATCTCAGAGTTGATAAAATAAGTACCACGGGGACGATGTAGTCCAGTGGACCCTTGCCACAATATTGCTGGCGTGGACCAAAATTTGAAACTGATATTTGTGATATCGTATAAAAATGTTTTTGTTAAATCACTCTAACGTATCTCAAGAAGCTGAATTATTCGTCATTTTACTCAGGAAAAAAGACTAGTTATATTAAATATGTTTTCAATATTTGTTATATTTATTATATAAGGAACTAAAAACTGTTTTCCTCTATATTCTTTTCTCCTCTTCACTTTATTTGTCATTTTCCAAGATATTTTTTTAAGCGATAGAGACAGTGGAGTTCCTATTAAATGTTTAAGAAACATTGTGTGACGGAATGTTTTGTACAAACGAAATGCCATTCAAAATCATTTGTAATTGATTGTAGAAGTAATTGACAGACGAGACAGTAAGACAAAATTCGATACACTAATTCCTGAAGTTTATTACATTGTGGCAGTTCCATAATCAAGTTATTTTAGCAATAAATGAAAATATCTAATGAGTTTCAATCAAGAGAGCTAATCAAGTAATATTGAAGGAAGTCTTTAAAATATGATTGTGCAATATATTTTTGTCGAATATTAGGCCCACCCTGACAAAATGCTCATAATTCTAGAATCATTATTGATTTTTTAAGCAGAA
>NC_142934.1:101601429-101611429 GCF_046866305.1 Octopus bimaculoides | reverse complement strand
CTGGGGCACAACCTTGAAGAATGAAATCTACTCCTGTATTTATTTTTATCTAAGTCACATTTGCCGAGTCACTAAGTTACGGGGACGTTAACACACCAAGATATACATGCGCGCACGTACACATGCACATAAGCACACACGCGCGGACACGCGGACTTAGACTCATATGTTTACATATATGTATATGACGGGCGTCATTCTGTTTCCATCTACCAATCTACTGAGAGGGTTTTGGTCAGTCCGAGGCTATAGTAGAAGATGTTTGTGCAAGGTGCCAAGCAATGAAACTGAACTCGGAAACATGTCGTTGAGGAAGTAAATTTCTCACCATACAGCCATGCCTGCTCATAATTAAATAAATGTTCTTACATCAATGGAAACAGTTCCACAGAAATTTCTAAATGACTTACTACTTATTAACTACTTGTGAATTCGGTTGTATTTTGTTGGCTTGATATTAGAGAATTAAAAGGAAAGGAAATTTTAATGTAATATTATATAATTAGTTTTGAGTGTTTTGATGAAGTTCCTAAAACGATTAAGCGCTTCTATGTGAGCGTGCTGTCCTGCTGATTACATTTCTATAATAATAATAGATTGAAGTATCTAAATGGATGTGTCAAGGAGGAGACTTATGCAAATGGCAAAAGCAGAAACAAGGAAATTAAGACTGTGCAGATGATATTTTCTTTTCCCATTATAGAGGAAACCACTTTATTCAGAGATAGGCAGCCTACACACAGTTGCCCATACAACAAAACATACCAAACCATTGAATACGAACAGACGCAGAAGGGTTTATGTATACACACATATCTAGCATGTATTTGTTCAGTCATTAACATGTGCTTAACAAGTTTACTTCGTAATCATCTGGAGTCGGGTTCTATCGCATTGCGTGTTACTTCAGACAGGTAACGTTCTTACATGGTCTAATAATGAATTTTTATTGAAAATTCCTCAGTCAGGAAACCATGTCAAATACTTATACATGCATACATATATATGAAATATATATGTGTAAATGTCTCTCAACACCAGACATTGACATGAAATACAAACATTTCATGTCCATAATACAAGCCATATGTGACAAATGTGTCACACACTGCGCGATCCAATCCCAAAAGTGTCGAGTAGTCTCGTCTGACAAGCGTGCTATTGGAAATTGAGAAATGTCTGCATCACTCTCATGAAAGGGAGAGAGCAAACAAAGAAGCTTGGGTTAAAGAAAATATCAAGCCAAACCCTAAAGCTTTTTAAAGTTTGCCAAAGAAACAGCCTCAATACGCCACAAGATAGGACCCCTCTTCCAAATAGATGTCTCCCTCACAGGAAACTGGGAAATACAGGGTAAGTGAAATACTGAACGAACAGTTCCAAAGTGTGTCTTCTACACCGCTGGAACACAGGCAAGTGGGCAAGCCAGTGGAATGTAATTCTTTGTCACATTACCTAAAATCAAAGAGGTTAAAAAAAAATTGAGTACATAAACATTGAAGAAGATGTACTAATGGCCATAGATGAGGTTGACACAAACTCAACGGCTGGCCCGGATGAGTTTCCAGCAAGCGAGCTCTTACAAAACCACTGCAGCTTCTCTTACAGAGCTTCCTTGCAAGTGATAAGCTCGCCATCAAACTGAAGGAAAGGATAATATGCCCTATCTATAAGGGAAGAAGCAGAGCAGATGCTAAACATTATACGCCTATCTCTCTGTCCTTAGACATAGCTAAAATCATGGAACGAATAGTGCGTAAGAAACTAATCACTTTCTTAGAAGAAAATGACTTCCTGACTGACACCCAGCATTCATTTCGTTCAGGTAGAAGCTGTCTGACACAGCTCCAGCAACACTACAACTGGGTGTGAAAACAGCTACTGAATGACTCCAGCGTAGATGTGATATATCTCGATTTTGCAAAAGCCTATGATAAAGTTGATCATGGTATGATATGTCACACACTGCGCGATCCCGGCATATGTGGAAAATGGCTGCACAACTTTCTAAAGGATAGACATCAGGTAGTAGTGGCCAATGGAGCCATCTACAACGAAACGCAAATAGCAAGTAGCGTTCAACAGGGCACTGTATTCTGGTCACTGCTGTTCATAGTGGCCTTCTCGGATATGCCCTCGGTTGTTCAGATAGCCACCCTTACTAGCTATGCAGATGCCACAAAAGTCTCTCAGACAATACAAAATCCTGGAAATATTGCACCATTGCAACAGGAGTTGGACGCAATATACAGGTGGGCTGAGGACAAAAACATGCAGTTTAATGCAGGGAAATTCCAGATTCTACGCTACAAGCACACACAACTAAATGGCATGAAGACAGGATACACTGGCCCAGGAGATATTGAAATCCTTGAATCAAAGTCGGTGCGTGCCCTGGGCATTGAGATGAACAATGATGCATCTTTTCAAGTGCATATTAACAATTTGATAATAAAATGAAGACGGCTGGCTGGATAGATCCTCCGAACGTTCAAAACAAGAGAAAAGGGAAACGTTGATGACCTGTTGGAGGAGATACGTTCTCAGCCGCTTAGACTCTTGCTCCCAACAATATGGTCCCAACAATATGGTCCCCACATATGCTCCCAACAATATGGTCCCCACATACGAAAACAATCACGGCGTAACTCGAAGCAATTCGACGAAGCTACACTAAGAAAATAGTCTCGATGCAATATGAAAGCTACTGGGAAAGGCTTAAAGAATTAAAACTCTTCTCCCTGTAACGAAATATATATATATATATATATATATATATATATATATATATATATATATATATATATATATATATATATATATATGATGATAAAGCGTAAAACCATAAATGATTTTCACCAAGTGGTCAGCATGGAAATAAAACCTCGTAGGTAAATTTATATAAATCTTTTATTATTATATACAATAAAATATACGTTATAAGTATACATAATTACATAATTATAAAATCTTATATATATATATGTATATATATATATATATATATATATATATATATATATATATATATATATATATATATATATATATATATATATATATATATACATATATATAAGAAGGCAGGCAGGCAGGTAGGTAACTATTTACGTCTGCTAAACTACCAAGACAATACTCGGTACAGTTGTTAATATTTGTGAAAATGTTTTTTCTTGCATAGTTATTTCATATGGCAAGCTCACTAATATTCAGAGATCTGCTCTTTTAGTAATGGCGTGTAGCCTATAAACAGCAACATCTCATTTAATTCATTCACAAAATCATTTAACTAAATATAAACTAAGTGAATAGATTTGCAATTGATTACAACATAATATCATAAAGTAACCAATGACACATATGGGCATGTAACCTTATATATGTTGCACGTTAATAATCCTTCTTACAATAGACATGAGGCATGAAATTGAGAGGATGGAGAGGAACAGCAAAATCGACCACGGTGGTCTTTGAAAAAATAATAACTGACGAAAGTCATCAAAGCTTTTTCCCCGGTATTCTAAGAGTTCTGTGAGTTCACCACCTTATAGTTTCTTCTAAATATAATAGAAGAATTGTAAGCCGTGGAAAGAAAACATGGATCACAGATCTGTTCAGAATTGTTCTCAAGTAATGAAAAGAGCGTTATAAAGTGTTCGCCTGATCTTGCTCTAGCTTCACTAAACATTTTAATATCACCTATAGAGACAAAATATAAAAATGTCTATCAACCTCACACCTACGTTAATAATGCTTTTAAATACGGATATAATGTAAGAAATATAAAGAGTGTAGATTCTCAATAGCAATAACTTCAGTACTTGACTAGTTCTTCATATTACCGACCCTGGATATTTGATCAACAAAGTAGGCTTCGGTACGATTTTAACCGAAGCATAAAATGGCAAAAAAAAATGTTTCTAATATAATTGAAAGCTGAGCAATTTAGAGGAGAGGGTAGGTTACGTAATTTTGTCGAATCCTTTATTTCAATAGAGATCTATTTTATAGACACCAAAAAGATGAAGAAAGGAGTTGAAATTATTAAACTTGAAACTGGAATATAAAGAGTAGTTAAATACAAGACATGTCTGCGTTGTCTGAGTCCATCACTTTCAACATACGCAAGAAATTGTGCGAGTTATTTTTCCCACTGCCGGAACGAAACTAAAAATTGCTTCTCACACAAGCACATCTCCAGGAATTTATGGTGAGATGGTTATTCAATGAAATGTAACCGAGTACCAGAATTGTACCTCAATTTCTAAAACCAGGAAGATTGAAAATACAAGTTAAGCTCAACAAGATGTTAGCTCTTATAGTGTTATAAATACACAGAGACAAATAATAAAGCTCAATAGCTAGTATACTATTCAAAACGTATCTTTTAGTAAAATACCAACGCATCTTTTATTACAATACTAAAGTTACAACAGATACAGCAAATCATTAAAAATTTTTAACCATCGAAATGGCAAAAACAAACGCATGGTGAATTGCGTAATATCTAGAATATCAATTCTACATCATCACCAATAACATAGCGCATCTTGCTACGTTACTACAAGTGCCCGAGCATCGTTCTCACTGCAAACGTCCTCTATCACTCCACACACATCACTAAAAGAATGATAGCTAAATCTCCACCGTCGCCTCCAAGTACCGAAAATCATATTACAAATGAAGGAAAAAAAACAAACAAATAGTGAATCTCTTGCAACAACTACCAGTGAAGCATAACATAATAAAAACAATTATTGAGTTAAAGGATTCATAACGTAGAATAATTATAATGTAGTTAATTGTATTAAAGCAGAAAAAAATGATGCCATCTATAACGTAATGGAGGATAATTTTTAAATACTTAGATGAAGGGGAAGAATTTAAATCAGGCTTTGCTTCTGCTAAGCAAATTAAAGACCTTACAGCGCAGTTTACACTAATGCCTGAAGGTAGTGGTTTAATGAAATAATTGAATTAATAACTAGTGAATTACTTTATACGTGAATTACTTTATACATGCATGTATATATATATATATATATATATATATATATATATATATATATATATATATATATATATATATATATATATATATATATATATATATATATATATGTGTGTGTGTGTGTGTGTGTATGTGTGTGTGTGTGTGTGTATGTTTGTGTGTGTGTGTGTGCGTGTGTGTGTGTGTGTGCGTGTGTGTGCGCGTGTGTGTGTCTCTGTGTGCGTATGCATATATATATAGATACATACATAAATACATATATATATATATATATATATATATATATATACACAATTAATAAAGTGAACGTGTATTTGCAAGCTGATTTAATTTCTGCCAACATTGAGTGCAAGCAAATAGTTGAAGGCAATAAATCGGGCCTCTTGTATTCAGCCTGGTCGCAGGTAATTTATTTTCGTTCATTGCCTGGTGGTTGTCTTATAGTTGCCCTGTGTCAAAACAAATATCATTCGTAGATGACGTTCTCTCGATATTGTTTACACCCGCCTGACTCGTGCTCAGAAGTTACTCGCAAAAATTAGAAGTTATCAAAATTCAATGATTTCTTAAAACAATAAATTTCTATAGAGATTAGTATTTAAATTCTATTCTATAAAAAGTTTCTGTTCTACAATATTCCTCTAAGAATATTGTAGAACGGAAACGTCTTATAGAGTGGAATATAAATATTTACGAATATTGTAGAACGGTTGAATAGGAGGGAAAGAGAGGATGGAGACACTATTAATGAGGTGGAATATGGTGGGTTAAAGGAATTCGCAACGGAAACAATGAGAAGAAAACGTTTAATAAGAAGGATGGTATTAGTTGAGGTGGTAAGTTGCAATATTTGGGTATCCCAACTGTATCCTCTTGGCTGAGATTATGGATGTGTCGATTGATGGTGATTTATGAAGGAGCAAGTTCTGCCGACCATGTACGAGTGCTTGTACTTGCCGGTTATTCAACCATTTCAAGCAGAGCCTAATCTTCCACAACGGAAGGTCTCGCTGACCTTCGTTAGTCTTCGAGTCTTCTGTCAGCTTCCGTTAACGGTCCGAACCAATTTCATGCTACACTATCGCAAACATTTCCTGGGTCTTCCACATCATTAATGTCTTTCGCCGCTGCTTTCGTATTTTTCCTCTACAGACGGAAACAATTTTTTTTCCATCTCTCAAGACCAGAGCTACAAAATAAAGAATAAGCAAATAATAATTATATGTTATATACGTAAATAAAAAAGAAACTGTTCATCAGCGATTGGACAACAAGCTTTATCAAATTAATGATATAACATGGAGAAACATGTTGCCAAATATCACCAGCGAAAATCCCAGAAGGCCTCTTATTTTCATTGCATGAAATATATTTTTGTATATTTATCATAACACCAATATTCTATCCACTTGGCCACGTGAATTTCTCTTTATCTCCCTTTTTATTTTTCAGTCGCTCTCTCTTTCGTTCGTTCTTTCCTTTTTTCTTGCTTCCTTTCTTCTTTCCTTCTTGCTTTCTTGCTCTCTCTCTCTCTCTCTCTCTCTCTCTCTCTCTCTCTCTCTCTCTCTCTCTCTCTCTCTCTCTCGTTCTCTCTGTTTACACACACATTCACACACGGAAACACACAATCATATATTCAAATATATATATATTCTTACGTACATGCGTATATTATGCATGTAAATGTATACATATTTATATTACACACATACACACACACACACACACACACATACACACACGCACTCAAACATATATATATATATACATACATACATGCATATTTATTGAGGCTGACATAGATCTAATCGGCAATAACTATTCCATTTTAATGTCTCACTAGTGGAGGAAAATTAAATATTTCAAATATTTACTTTTTAGAAAAATCAATAAAGAATTCCAATAAAGTTTTATTGTTATCTCTCTTAGTTTCCCCATATTAATCAGCTCCTCTCCGTATCTCTCCTTCTCTTAATCGAACACAGGCAATTGTTTCCCTGCTTCACCCCTTTTAACATATTGGTGGGGGCAGTGTTTCATGTCTTATAGATGAACGTGTGAGATGTTCTAACCATGACAGGTTTGTAACTTTAATAATAATATTGTATATTAAGGAGGGCAATATTATCACATATGCGTTATGTTTAAAACGTACACATAAATAATTGAATTCTCTTTTGACGATAGATAACTTCTTATGGGGAGAATATTGCCGTCTAGATCAATGTTGATCCCAGCTATGAAAACTTGCATATAAATATGTGCCACAAGTAACATATTCTAACATCATTCATTATTACCAGGCACAAATGATAGAATGGTTACTTGACTGCTATTTCTAGTAAATAATCCATTCATTGAAGTCTATTTTACGTTACTATCGCTGCATTAGGATTACTACTGAAAATTCAGATGAAAAATGTGGTATTATAATTTGTTATTGTCATTGTTGTGGTGTTGTTGGGGGTGGTCGTTACGTGTGTGCGTGTGTGAGTGTATGTGTGAGTGTGTGTGAGTGTGTATGTGTGGGTGTGTGCGTGTGTGTGCCGGGGTGTGTGCTGATATGTGTGCTGGTGAGTGTAATTTGTTGACGTGAAAATAAATCCCAAGCAATCTACATCAATTATATTCACATAACACACGAATATATAACTTGAATCAACGGGTTTCATATATCACGCCATTGAAACTATTTAATATATTTTTAATTATATTCAAGGCAATGAAACATAACATTATTTACTGGATTATAGACTGAGTATATTCAAATGCAGATATATTACGTGTGTGCGTATATACGTGTGTGAGAAATTGCAGCGAGAAACTGTGTGGCTTTATTTGCATGTGTGTAGTGATATGCCTTTATTCACACGACTGAATACGAGAATATAGGAATTATCGTTCTATTTATTAACTTCCACAGATATTGGCTAATTTCCCTTTTAGTGTTAGCGAGAGTTGAATTAAACATTATATTTTGTAATTAGCGTTTGCAGAGGTCAATAAAACAGGTCATATTATTTGTATACATAAGTATATGAGAATAATACGAGTACTTAGCAATTATAATTATTAGTTCAACCTGCTTCAATCTATGCTTATGCATACATAATTACATATATGCATACATATATATGAGCTTCAGCGTGTGTAGATATGGGTGTGTGTGTAATTATAATTTCCATTCGAAAAACATAGCGTAGAAGTGCTCAAATCGAACCCGAGGCACTAAACTAGTTTAATAGATACAATAGAAAACGTTCAAATCAGGCAGACTACGATTAATAAATACATATACGGGATTAATTAGGATAAAACAAGAATTGCCTAATGTGAAACAGATATGGCACATATGTATGTATGTATGTATATATATGTATATATATATATATATATATATATATATATATATATATATATATATATATATATATATATATATATATATATATATATATATATATATATATATATATATATATCGGTTCAAAAAAGCAATAACAAAAAAGACGACAAAGTGAGGACGTGATACGGATATATATATATATATATATATATATATACACACACATGTATATATACAGAGAGAGAGGGAGAGACGATAGGAAAATGGAGGAAAAATAACAATAAGAAATCTGTCTTTTGCGCTAGGAAACCATTATTTAATTAATTAAGATATGTGAGAGTAAGTTTACAATCGTTTCTGTGCACCATGGTGAGGAAAATATATATATATTTTGCCTCGTTGCCAATGGCACACATCATCAGAACGGAGAAGTCAAAGGTGGAGTAGACCGAAAGGTAGAGGGATACTTCGGAAAAGAAAATGATCAAAGATTCGAATGTCTTACATTATAGTTAGGTTCACTGTTCATTAAGTCCGTTGTGAGATGGAAGTAGAATAGAAGTTAGTTGAACCTGTCCCTTCCACGTGACTGTGAGTCCGGGCCTTGCCCGGCGGTGTAATGTAAGGGAGTTAATTCTAAAGGGATAACCTGTGCAGTTGTAAAGACCTAAGTGTCAGTAAGTTATAGGTTGTAGTCTGTTCGTATATATAAAGGGAGCCGTATGTAAGTGTAAGTTATAAATCGAGCGTCGTTCCGATCTAGCGTGTAGGGAGACTCCTTGCCGTAATAATATTTAGTTTTGAAGAGTGCAAAGAGAAACGGGGTTGGGAGGGTGAAATTTGCGTGCCAGTAGTGTTGGTGGTTCTCGACTAAAAAAAAAATTAGGAATAAATAGGCTAGCGTAGGATGTAGAATAGGTATATACTTATTGGTTTATAATGTGGGTTAGGCCTAGTGTAACGTAGAATATGGATTAGGCATAGTGTTTATTTATTTATAATATAGGTTTAGAAAAGACATTGAAAGAACATATTGGGTTACATGTAGACAAAAAAGTAATTAGTTTTCATATTTCTTATTGAGTAGAAGCGGTTTAGCCATTAATATTTGGAGGCATTCTGTTAAACAAAGATCACACCGCTTATTGTTAGTGTTATAAGATGAGGTTTTTGCTAGGAGATGCCTCGGAGGCATACAAACAGAAACTAGCAGAAAACCCCGTAACAAACCTCATGAGAAATAATTTACATTCAAGTCATATACCCAGACATTTCTTACCGCAATCCTTCAGCCCAATCTTCAACAAAAGTTCACTTCCTGGTAACCGTAATCAACTCCCATTTCCAATCTCATCAAACTGCTTAAAACAATGCATCTATTAATAAGAAGAGGTGAAATTAATGCATGCAAGATTTAAAAACTCTACCATCATTCCTTCATAGAACACATAGTTTAAGCTTCGTAGCCAAACCTCGTCTTGTTTGTCATTAGCAATCTTCAGGTAAATATTTATGTAATGGTAGCATTAAGAAACAAATATTGCATTTCACATTTGACAACTGCAGTGAAAGGACCAAATTTGTCTGTTAAATCGTAATGGTTTGATGGAAGTAGTAACACAGTTGACATTGAATGCTCTTAA
>NC_142934.1:101588929-101598929 GCF_046866305.1 Octopus bimaculoides | reverse complement strand
AAAAACAAATAAAATAACGGCTAAATTAGGTTAAGTTTTATTTGTGAAATACTACTGTTTTGAATTTGCAGCAGAAAATTATCTATCTCTGTGATGTTGAGTGGTGTTTGGGGCACTAGGAATGTGGCCGTAGAAGCAAAGGTGTGGTAGCCTGAAAAACTTTGGGAACCACTGGTCTAATTGTTTCTTTACCTGAAGTAAAATATTGAGCGTGATGGGCATATGCTTGGAGCCCGTGCTTTTTAATTTAATCTTCTAGCAGAATCAAAGTGACATTGTGTGCTGCAAAAGGTGCACTTCGAATGCAACATTTATCCCCCCTCTCCCGACAAAATTGCATATCAAGTTCTTTTCAGTCCAAAAAGATTTTTGTTTTTGGGGATAATAATATACTATATCTCATGAAGTTTGCAAGCCAGGTATATTTGTATATGTTTTTATTCTTAAAATATAATTATTTTTAAAGTTACTAATATTTTTTAAACATCATCGCAAATTTAGGATACTGTATGTACTTCTTACAGGAAAAATATTACTTTGTTCAAAGTACATCAGTCTCCGATCCTGCCAGTAACAGGATTCAGGGTTACAATGACACACAGTAGTAGGAATCGCCGAGCATCCTTTAGCAGCCGGCAACTGATGACAAGTCGCAAACCTACGTGATTCAAATCAACAAGTGATTCTCTCAATTACATCCTGAGGCGGAAGCATTGCGTTTAAGCCTTCCTATGTAGTAGCTGCCTATCAAGAGCTGATGAGTAATTTCTCACCATTAATTGATTCTGAGTTCCACTGTTAACACAAATATTAGATGGAAAATGTTGATCCCTCTTTCATTCAATTTGCATATATAGCAGTTTATCTGTGACTATGCTTATCTTTCCCTCTCTCTCTCTCTCTATCATTCTCTCTCTCTCTCTCTCTCTCTCTCTCTCTCTCTCTGTATATATATATATATATATATATATATATATATATATATATATATATATATATATATATATCTATCTATATATATATATATCTTCATTTATTTCTCTCTCCCCGAGGCATGGAATTTCGAGGGGAGAAATAAATCAATTGCATCGACTGCAGGGTTCAGCTGGTATACGTTTATTGACCTCGAAAGTATAAAAGGTAATACCAAGCTGAGTGTTACTGAATCTGAGAACTTAAAAGGGCGTACAAAATGCCTAATTTACAAATCAAATTAAGGGACAACGGTATTAACAATTTTCATCTGAAGGAAGCTGTTTTATATGAATTGACTTATAATTTTAATGACTTTTATCCGAGCAACGTTCATGAAACATTTCAATCTGGCGGAGTCATGTGAATCATATAATGTTTGTTTCTTTTTTTTTTTTTTTTTTTTATCATCCGCCGTTAAGCATCTGATTAAAAATGTTACCGACAAATATATTCAATAAATAAATGAAGGTAAAGCAGGAACACACGGTATATAAAATAGCCGCTGGTGTTGAACAAGCTGTTCAAATGCCAACGCAAATATCTATTACAGCCTGAAAAGCGAGCACACAACCAGTAGATATACATTTACATCTTCCAATATTAGGCACGGATTACACGTATACAATTGACGCTAAAACGGGTCTTCGTTATTGTGAATCACTGCAACGACAATATTCCTCCCGCAACGATATATGTTGAGTTTTCTTATATAACAGACACATGAAAATATTATAGAAGCGATAAACTCTTTGAAGAGATTTTATCTTCCTGTCATCAGCTACGGACATAAAATTCGTCGTACATAACACACAAACAATTGCAAATCTTATATTTCTGTCCGTAGTTGATGAATCACAACGACGCCGAAACTCGTGTCGTACGGAACAATGATTTCGCTCATAACCCATTTGTTTGCTCATCGCAATCCCCTGTTTTTACATAGAAATGTGGTCCCCATTCAGTCATGCAGCGATGCATAAAATTATGCACATCCACATATTTCAATAGTCGCTACATACATATATGCATATATGTATGTGTGTGTACGTGTATGTATTTGTGTATGTATGTGCATATGTGTGTATTTATGTATCTATGTATGTGCATATGTGTGTATCTATGTATCTATGTATGTATATGTATGTATATGTATGTATGTGTATGCATGTGTGGGATGTGAAGACGTCGTGTGTATATGGAATGGTGCGTAATCGGGACATTTTATCATATATCCGATAAACGGACTAGTGTTCTTTCACTTATTTTTTTACTAATACCAGACAAAAAGTTAAGTAAATAATCATTTGAATAATTGATTACCTGTCGAATGCTTTAAACCAATCAATCAATCAATCATTGAAATCCCTGTTTTGCCCGAGTTCTTTCGTTGGCGTTTACAGTCTGAAACTTAGCGTACCTTTGTTGTTACATATTTGTCACAATGTTTCCAAACTTCGTCTACTGACATTCTGTGTTACTGAAATAGTGTGAATGTATTTATTTATTTATTTATTTATGTATTTATTTATTTATTTATTTGTGTGTTTGTTTGTGCGTACGTGTGTTAGTTTCTGTAAGCATGTTAATGTGTGGTAGTATATGTCACTTTCGGGCGTTTGGGATTTTATATAATGTATATTTGGTCGTTTGTTATGTGTGTATATTTGTAGAATGTGTGCGCGTGTGTGTGTGTTTGTGTGTGTGGTTGTGTGTGTGACGGTGAGTGTAAGAGTAAGTGCCATTTGTCTATCGATGTGTGCGTATAAGCCTGTTTCTGGTTTCTTTTGCAGTGTTAAATCGATGTAGAAATGTCATGCGCTCACCAGTTATTTTCATAAATGAGGTAAATAAAATAATACACAGATATAAGGATTATCTTTTACAACTCAATAATATACAGGCACGCACACACACACACACACATATGCAATAGGAGTGTTGGAAAGTTCCTGGTTTTGAGTACAACAAAATAAATGAGGATCAGTTAATCATGGTTTTATTCAATATATACCCCTCTCAAACTCACACACATATTGGAGCAGATTTTCAGTGGAAGGTTGTGTTTCCGCTAAGACCTTTCGCGATACACTCAAAGCCAGGAAATTTCCATCACTCCCTCGTATATGTATCTATATATATATATATATATATATATATATATATATATATATATATATATATATATATATATATATATATATATGCACACATAAATACATTCGTACCTATGTACACCTTATATATATGTATATGTGGTGAGTGTGAGTGTGTTTGCATGTTTGTTGGTTGTTTGCCACAAGCAGATTGTTCAAGAATAAAAGGTATACCATTATTATTTCTGTTGTGCAACAATAGCACTATGTAATGCAGTTCACCTTAATGCTGCCCTCGTAGTGGTACAACATACTGGTAGTGTTGAACACAATAAAGATATTCTGCTGCTGCTATCAACATAAATGACATTTATTTGCAATTCTAATTTTCTCCCGTTTCTTTATTTTATTCCGTTTTATCATATATATAACCGCTGTAAAATTTTCGTTTAAGTATAGATTTTAAAGTGGGAGTAACGATAGAGTTTCAAATTAAATTTTTAATTCAGAGTAATTTCATTTTGTTCCCATCACGCTAATCTCACGTACTCAGCATTTTACCATTCTTTTCCAACATCTATAGTGACAAAATGCAATACGGAATCAGATTAATCGATAGTCACCGTCTACACATATAGTCAGCTTCCATCATTATGTTTGCTACAAATGAAGCATTACTGCAAGAACGTGTTATATTTTCAATTTCTCCAGCGCTTCAATATTCGCATCTCTACCAATTAATTCGCAGTAAATATTTAATCATTCAAGGAAAGTCTAAGACAATTTATGGATAATGGAAGAAATTAAATACTTGTAAATGTGTGAGAAAGTGAGTCCGCACCCGTTTAAGTGTGTGGGGGCGTGATGAGGTTTGTGTGTGCACATGAGATCAATGATGCGTTTTTATGTCAACTATAGAAAAATGCGCTGACATCCAAGCTATAAATGCAGTTTGCAAGTGGTGTTTGGCGACATATTTTTCAATCTAATAAACCCATACTAATCTAGCAAAACGGAATCTGACTTCGAATAAAAATGTGTGTTTGGGATAAATTTTCTTATAAGCCTTATGAAACCACATTCAGCTTCGGTGAATTATTTTGGAGGGACTAAAATGTTTGACATGTCAACGCTACATGGTCCTTATTTATTTCGAGTATCTTCTGGCCAATGTTGGCCTTCCGTGAAGCTATGGTATCGTGGGAATATCAATTATTGTCCTTTTAATGCACGCTCCACACATGTTAGTCAGTGACACTTGAATGTGGTAAAGTTGGAGTCCCAAATATTGGTGCTACAAGAACATAATTTTTGTCTGACCATTCTTAGATTACGTAGAAGTTGCACGAAGATACTGGGTCGTGTTCAAAGACGTATAGTCTTCTACTCTTTGCTGCAAACAGAACTCAAGAACTGTCTGTATAACCTCAACATACCAAGCAGCATAAGTTCTAAGAGTATGTGAAAAGATGTGAGAAATCATGACATGACCTTCATTTCTCCCCACTCCTAGAATCACCGAAGTTACTAGATATTTAGTGAGCATCACTTTGGGCAAATCAGAGGTATCTGCACCTAAACATATGATGCTCCTGTCAAACCTTTAGAAAGGGTCGAAATCTTTACTCACCTCTAACTCTTGAAGATCTCAAGTGGTTGATTTTCCGGGATTCTCATCGGTGATGTTTACAATATGCTTAGTTAGCTGCAGTGACCTTATGCGGTCGGAATGTTTACAATGTTATTCTTTTCTTTTTGATACAATAGAAATACTTCCTATCCCATACAAATTTGTGAATAAGTGATCTTACAACATTTAGTAAAGCGGCAATTTCTAAATCACCGTATTCCGTAAAAATGCTGGGAATGACTACAAGTCATTTCTTTCGTTCTGTAGGCATCTTATTTGCTATCTGCTATTTGCAGTGAAAAAGAGAAACTTTTAATTGGTTTGAAAAGAGTAATATATTAATAACAAAGTGTTATCAAACCATACCCCTTACAAACAGTATATGTGTGTGTACGAGTGTGCGTTGTTTGTGCAGGTCTGTGTCTGCGTGTGTGTGTGTGTGTGTGTGTGTGTGTGTGTGTGTGTGTGTGTGTGTGTTACAGACAGTGATAGAGAGAAAGAGAGAAAGAAGGACAACGCGAGTATGAATGAGTTCGCCTGTTTGTATGTATTCATGTATGTGTGCATCATCTATTACATTTTCTAAGACAAATATTCCAGGCGTAATTCAAATATGTATCCAATTATTAAGTACCTCCTCTGTAGAGACGTATTAGAAGCATCTACCATTATCTTTTTTGCGACGGGATTTCCAAGCACGAGCAGCTGTTTGTATGGACATCATAAAAAGATCTAGTCCTACCACTATTGCTGAGACACCTGTCACGAATTCAATTATACTTCTTGCGAATCTATTTCTACGACATAATACTCACAAGACCGTAGGATTGGATGTGGGGCTTCTGAGTGCAGAGCTGTACAGGTTCAAACATAAAAAAAAAAATCTGATATAAAAGCTACAATAACTATGCACAAAAATATTACTCCAGAGATCGTTCGAAGGAGTCAAATTTTAGTGGGTTATATTTATGATCGTAAATGTTTAGCTATTGTCAGGCATTCATAACCACAGGTGAGGATAGACACGCAAACCAAACAGAAGATGGCGAGCTTAGCTTCTTTAACAACCACACTATTCAGAATTGCGAATGCAAAACTGGTGCTTTACTGTGCAATATATATGTGTGTGTCTGTATGTGTATGTGTGTGAGTGTGCATGTGTCTGAACATATATATGAATATATATATATATATATATATATATATATATATATATATATATATATATATATATATATATATATATATATATATATATATATATATATATATACATATATGTATACACACACACACACACACACACACATATATATATATATAGACAGAGACATAGATATAGATTAAAAAACTATAAAAACTATTCATATACAGGCACATGGATAAACATATACATACAAACTTACGCACAAACATATATATATATATATATATATATATATATATATATATATATATATATATATATATATATATATATATATATACATATATTCACTTGTATGGATACATGCATTTATTTGCTCATAACGTATAGTGGTATATATGTAAATATATATTTGTGTATATATATATATATATATATATGTAAATATGTAGATTTGTATATGCATGTATATGTGTGTGAGTATATATATTATTACGGTCGCTGTCTATGAGCGGATGTAAGGTATTAAATAATTTATTTAAAATATTCAATTGTGATTTATCGAAAAAAAAATACCTATCCTGACAAATGTAATTAAATTGAATTGAAATTTTGAATCGAGCCATTTAGAGAAACTGAACAAAATTTAATCACAACTATACTGATGTAAGTACATACTTATATACGCTACGTACATATAGGTACACACACACACACACACACACACGCACTACATATATACGTATATATATATATATATATATATATATATATATATATATATATATATATATATATATATATATATATATATATATATAAACATGCTTATATTTATACATGTTGGCGGGCTCTTTGAAGGTATATGCGTATGTATATAGTTATAAGCCATTGAGATTAAAGCAAGAATATATTAGAAGAAAAAGTCGCAGCAGGTTTTATCTTTCAGTTCGATAATTGGTTTATCATATTAGGTAAATTAAATTTCGATGAAAAATAATTCTGGTTAATTTTTATGAGAAAAATGCATAAAAAAAAAAAAAATTAACGTCTGCATATTCGTGAATTTGTGTGTTTCTGAATCTGGAAGCTTATGCATTGATCTGCTCATATGCATTTCGGTACATATAAGTGTATCAGTAACATAACTTTATACATAGATACATGCATACATACATACATACATACGTATATATATATATATATATTTTATATATATATATATATATATATATATATATATATATATATATATATATATATATATATATATATATATATATATATATATATATATATATATATATATATATATATAGGCACATACATAATTGCATGTATACATTCAGACACACATATGTATATGTAGATGTGCACATACAATAGGATGATTGAATATATAGATGTTTTTAAATTAACATGAGTCGTTATATGTCTGCATGTTAATATGCACATGCGTTCGTATGTGCAATTAAATATAAACAAATTTTAAATGAAAATTATTAAGAAATGCAACACTTTTAAATTCTAAAAATCATCTTATAATTTCTATAAAATTTGTTCCAGCCAATAATAGAAGCAATATAATTCGACGGAAGCAGTTTATTTATTTATTTAGTTAGTTAGGTTTATCATATATTATCTGTATTTTCTTACATTTCATTATAGTTAGGAAAATATCATTTGCATATATATATATATATATATATATATATATATATATATATATATATATATATGTATGTATATCTGATAATATATGCATTTTCCTCGTTTGTGTTAAATGTTCTGCATGAAAATTACTTGCCATCTAACAGCAGTTTACGGAATCCCGTTAGTGAATTTATTGTACACAAATATATTGTATTATCCCTCAATTACTATTAAAGATAGTATGTCTGGTTGATGTTTCTAAGGTACCACAGTTTTAGGATATTCCATACAAAGTAATTGGTTACGTTCGAATCTGCGCTGCCGTCGTTTTCAAACTAATTGCGAAAACACGCGTCTGTCTCGCTTGTCCTTATACTTGCATGATTGTAGATACTTAACTTTTAATGTGTTTCCCTTGACTATTTTGCATAACACATAAGACATCCTAAAACGGAATGCATTTTTAAACTGGTTACAACCTGAATAATAACAAACCTGTAATACCTGAATATTACATATACATAAATACATTCAGGTATACATACATACACATATATATGTGGGTATGAATGCATATATGCTTTATGTGAAAACTAATTCTTCAAGTAAAATCTAGTTTTTCAACATCTGTATCGTCGAGAAGCGACTTCTCTTTTGCTGCTCTAAAGCACATCATCAATGTCAGATTATTTGAAGGTTCGTTGATTTGGGATCCAATTCAACAGATCTACAGAAGCTCGAATTTTTGTGAGGCAGTTCTTTATATATACAAGTACTCTATTTTAAAATATTCGTGAGCCATACTTTTCCCGTTTGCAAGAGCTCTATGTTCTATTACTTATAGTATAAGCTGGAAACCATCGTTGGGCAAATCAATCTTACTTTAGGGTTTCCATAAAAACTCTCCCTGTGGTCCTTTATAATAAATTTAGGTATTTTAGGAACAAAAGGTTTAGTTTTGTCATCCAATTTGTAATTCTCCATTATATGTGTGTATATGAATTTGGTAGTTCTTTAAACATTTTTAACGTATTTTATAACTTTTAGTAATTTGTTTCCTTTTATTTTTAATTTTCATGGTAATTTATTTCCAAATTGTATAAGTTGCCTGCCTCATCCGCGTGTACGGTTATCTTATTTTTACGATAGATTTAAGCTTCCTCAAATGCTCATTTCCTCTGTGGGGATATATCTTAAGTGTAACATTCTGAATAATTTTCCACAATTCGTCCTCAAAACGTAGCAGGTCAATATTGGGTGGTGGGAATCTTTCAGTCTTTTTTTTTTTTTATATAGTTGATCAGTTTTTCAGTTATCTTTCGGTGCATCCAGTTTCTTGTCAAATTTAAATGCCTTCCATCTGACTCTATATATGAATTCAGCTGTTTTGTGAATAAGGTCCTTTATGTAATCCATTTTAGGTGAAATTGGGATGTCCTTCACGGAAATATCAACTTCAATTTTCTCCATTCTACCGGTGGAAACTAATATTAATCTACTTGCGTAGCCATTTAAATTTAGTTAACTTAAAATAAGGAATGCCGTGTGATAAGTATCTTGCTTACCAACAACATGGTTCTGGGTTCAGTCGCACTGCGTGGCACCTTGGTCAGGCGTCTTGTGCTATAACCTCGAGCCGACCAAAGACTTGTGAGTGGGATTGGTAGACGAACACTGAAGGAGTCCTGTAGTATACATACATACACACACACACACACACACACACACAACGCACACACACACACACATACACACACACACCCACACACACACACACACACACACACACACACACACATATATATATATATATATATATATATATATATAGATAGATAGATAGATATATATATATAAAAGCCGTTGTGTGTTTTTGTATGACTAGAAATATATTAGGAGACATAATTTTGAAAGGCATAGAAATATATAGATAGTAGCCGTGTTGTCATTTTTACATAGTGAAACTGATTTTGCAGTTTACTAATTATTTCCTGCGTACATACATTTAATAAAACGAAATTAGTTATTGCTCTTGAAGACATCAGTAATACATTTATTGCCATTTGTTTTCTTCTTTATGCTACTTCTGAGGTTAACATTCTGTCTTTCTGTGTTTAGGTTGATAGGTATTTTCATTGATACGGAAATGATTGTAAAATTACAGGCAATATGGTCGTTTTTATTGTGTGAAGCAAAGAGCTTCTCATTAATTGATTCTCTACACGCCAATGCTAGAATCGATTATATATATTATTTATATAAGTCGACTGTTTATGTATCGAACATAATTGTAATGAGCCATCTTTGACTTAATAAAGTAAAAACTAGCGTAAGTTCCAAACTCTGGAAATATTGCTGCTGTTAATATTATTACTGATTGTAGTAGTGGTGGTGGTGGTGGTGGTGGTGGTGGTGATGGTGGGGTGGGTGGAATTGGTAATAGCTGCAGCAGCAGCAGTATTATTATTATTATTATTATTATTATTATTATTAGTAGTAGTA
>NC_142934.1:101558929-101586429 GCF_046866305.1 Octopus bimaculoides | reverse complement strand
TCTGGAAATAGAGATAACTCGAATGTGGAATCTAAAAACAGAAACAATTCCTATCATAGTAGGTGCCTTAGGTATAATAAAAAAATATTCAGACAAATACATAACAAAAACACCAGGACTAACAAATATATATAACATACAGAAAATTGCACTACTGGGTACTGCACACATTCTACGCAAAACACTTTCAATACAGTAAACATAAGAGCACCACAGCAAACCACAGCACATACCCAAGGCGCACAGAGCTGCGCTCGGTAGTGAAGTGAAAGCACGTTATAAAAATAAAACTACTGAATAATAATAATAATAATAATAATAATAATAATAATAATAATAATAATAATAATAATAATAATAATAATAATAATAATAATAATTTTTACTATTGACACAAGTCTTATAGTGATTAGCATCTTTACTTTTAGAGTTCACATTCCCCTGAGCTTCACTTCACCTTGCATCGATGTCGACAAAGTACCGCTCGAGCAGTGGGGTCGATGTAATTGACTAGTCCCTTCACCCGAAATTTCAGGACTTGTGTCAATAGTAAAATCTATTATTATTGTTATTATTATTATTATTATTATTATTATTATTATTATTATTATTATTGAGTGAGAGAGCAGGGCATGCCATCAAAGTGACACTGGGGTAAAATATACGAAGCCCAATATACCCATCATGACTACCCGTCTGATAAGGGTACAGCAGGCACATGCATCACAACCATATGTGCGCAACATGGTGATCTCATGTCAAGATAAACAGCGCGTGACATCGCAGGTGGGGCCCAGTTAGAATTCTCTTCGGGTCGAATAGACCATCCCGCTAGAAAAGGGACTTGAATAAAGGTTGTTAGAGGGTATCGAATGAAATACCCATGTTTCCAAAGGTTAATTATGCAAACCCCAAAGAATTGTTCTCAGCACTTCCATCATTGCTGCATCCACGACTACTAAACGTTGAATAGATAGAAAATCCAGGCACAGACAAGCTGTAATATTAGTTTTTAGGTATTGCCCTCAGCCTTTCCGAAAACACAGATATTGAATATTCGATATCATTCCTTTACTTTTACCTTTCAATATTATTCATCTGTACTGAATCTGGAATACGCAATGCAATTACTCTATGGTCACAATTTCGGGTGCATTTTCATTTTTCTAAAGATTTATGAGTTATCATGTTCAGATCTTTCATCTCGAGTTGAACGTTTGTCTCTCATGTGATTTTCACGACCTTGGAAACAATACATTTAGGAGGTTATTCATTAATGATAATATCACTATTTGCACAAATGTGTGTATTTGATTTTCTACAAAGCATATATCGCGTGTGTATGCACACACCCACATACATACATATATACATACATACATACATATATATTATACATACGTACATATATATATATATATATATATATATATATATATATATATATGTGCGTGTGTATATACACACATACACACATATATATGCATATGCTTATATATATATATATATATATATATATATATATATATATATGTACAAACTGAGGAATTATAGCGACTTTAAATTACCAATGCATTCAGTACCACAACAGTTTCTATATGTTTGAAGTGTAAAATTATAGTATTCTTGAATCGAACGTAAATATTGTATCTTTAGTAATTAAGTGTGATATAGAAAAAAAGAAAGCTGATTTCCCTTTCAGATAATTCGATCATACAGATGTGGAGATAGCTTAACATTTTGCAATAATTATCCTATTTTTTCAATGCACCTTTGTTTATGATTCAATGATTGTTGGCTCGTTCGTTTGATGTGGCGTGTGTCTTATTCTGCAAATACCTAATCTCAACTGTAAAATCCAACGTGCTGCTTTTTAGTTCTAATATGCGCTGAATAGGTCGACTATTTGAAAGATATATCGAATTATTAAATGATTTGATAACATTAAACACTATTTATTTGTCCTTCATCTTGTCTCATTCAATAAGCATCGACATGATAGGTTGTTATCATAGTGAGGACGATATCTCCGTTTCTTTCTATTTCTTTCATTATGCAATAATATATACTTGGAATGTAATATGTTATTCAAACTTATCCTTCAATGTTTCTAATTTTCTTTGCTCTATGTTCGCTTGAAATCGTCAACTAAATTTGCATGTCGTTATCCTCATCGTAAATATCACCATAATCACTTAAGCTCAATCGAGTTCGTCGTGCTTAATGATGATTATCAGCATCATTTTATCAGCATCATTTCCAGAGCAGAAATTTTGTGCCGAATTGGAAGAAAGATCTTAGGAGATATTTACAAATTATTAGTTGTAACACAGCGTGACGGATTCTCAGAATCAGATGCAGATATAGGGAGAGAAAGTGTTAAATAAATCTTACTTTTTTTTTTTTAGCTGTAACTATAAATGTGGAAGGTAAAGTGGATTTCTCCAAGAATGGATCTCAGAACGAAACGAATCGGAAAAAAGAATGCCAGAAATTCTTGTAATACTGTCACCATTCTCTTCACAAGGACCAATACAGACGTGTAGAAACAAAGTATTGGGTAACACAGGATTGATAGCAAGCACAAGCACAGAGCCCCCCCCCACACACACACACATGCACATACTTATACACAGACTCACACACACACACACATTGTTTAATGAGTTTAAAGGGATATGCTATCCTTGCAACTATCGTGTTTCCTCTCAAGTGCTTTTGGCATGCCGGCTAATCATAATGGTCCTTATGTGTTACGCACGTAAATGATGAATTAGTAGGCACTGGTTCTCCTTATAATTATCAATACTATATATTAAGTGAGTAAGTGAGTCTGCGTATGTATGTGTGCGTGCGTGTGTGTGTATGTGTGTGTAGAGAGAAAGAGATAAATAGATAGATAGATATCGAGAGAGAGAGAGAGAGAGAGAGAGAGAGAGAGAGAGAGAGAGAGAGAGAGAGAGAGAGGGAGAGAGAGCACATTTAGGCTGGATAACAATACATTTACATGCATAAGAATGTACATAATTAAATTTGAAATATGTAATTTTTTAACTGACAGTTGTTTCAGGTAACGCAGAATTACGTCATCATCGTAATGATATTAATCTGCAGGCAAAAAGTGTAAAATTCCAACTTTGTGTAACTGGTAACACAAGCTGCATGAAGATATAATCATAATTCTCGCTCCCTCCATGAAGAGAAATTGGCAAATGCAGATTGTATGGTAATATTAGTTAAAATAAACCCTTAAAGGGAGAGAGGAATTACAACGAAATGAAGATTAAGGTAAGGCGGAAGGAGCAGAAGTGGATAGAATAGAAGAAGCAAAAAGAAAAAAAGAGAGAAAGGAGAATGATGAATTTAATATCAGCCTAGAAAAACCAAACTTCATTGTCAGTCACGTTATTACTACGCAGTCAATAAGTCGTTTACGAATATCAAGTTACCAGACAACAAGGCAGACAGAGATATGCATTGAGATTGTGAAGTATGGTTCGGTATAGTGGAGGAAGAAAATATGGCGAGGAAAAAGATATGAGACATAGGGAAGCAAATATAGTATTTGCGTATTTGAATAAGAAAGTAATGAGATTCATGTATCATTAAGAGAAATTATAAGGATTTTACTACTGGCACATCGTCGATTACGACGATGAGTGTTCCGGTTGATGCGATCAACGGAACAGCCAGCTCATTAAATTAAAATGCAAGTGGCTGTGCCCTCCAGAGACACGTGTACCCTTAACGTATACCAGTGAAATTAAGCGTGACATAGAGCATAATTTGATGCACTCTCCATGTCCATACTTGGTATGATATCCACTCCTGTCCTCCCTCGGGGGTACCTAATCGGATGAATCAGAATAAGGAAGAGATTGCGCATATTTCCACCGGTAGTAGAAAAACCTGTAATAGTCGGGTCTCCCCACTATATCAGATGAATTTTATTTATGCTAAAACGCCGTATATAAATATCGGGTTATAACCACACTTTTTCACCCGGCTAGGATATACGGTTTGGGCTTAGTTATTTTTAGTGTTTGCTATCGGGGTCACCTAAGCTCGTTATCATATGGAGCATCTAAACTCTGTACTCGGCTAGTGTTATATACATGTGTCCCAGCTGGTTCCCAGTACCGTATCCTGTCCTAGTTCATAGTTTGTAGGGGTACGCTATACCATGTAGACCATTGGCTGTGCAATTTACGGTGCAAGGAATTACCATATAGTCTCGGCTATTATGTTACCTCATCACTAAATAGGTTCTTTTTATCTTAACACCAGTATATGACTCGCATTGTCAAACGTCTCTTGATGAGGTGAACCGAATTTCTAGTAATATCTGCATGGGAATGGTTAACAATTACATGCACATGATTTTTTACACATTTCCTCTACAAATTATTTCTATTATGATTATTACGTAACTCTGGGCTTCCTAAGATGGCTATTGATTTAAAAAGACAGGTGTGTAAACAACGAAGAAATGTTTAGTTTAATGCTCAAGAAGTGAGAAAGTCTTTTATGTTTCGAGCCTGCGCTCTTCGACAGAAAGGAACACAGAAATAAACAGAAAGAGAAAATGGAAACGTGTTAGTGGCTAGCGATGTATCATGGCGAATACCGGACAGCGAGCTCACATAGGAGATAAAAGGGGACATAATAAAATGGTGGTGATCCCAAAACGAAGGTGCACGTGCGTGTGTATGTGGGAGCGTGTATTTGCATGTGGAAGGGGGCTGGTGACATTGATGTGTGCGTGTGTACATGAGTAGGTGAGTGGATGATGGTGAGGTGCTGGGAAGTGGTCAGTTGTAGTGTGTTCGAGGTGGTGAGATCAGGTGTGGTGTGGTGTGGTCGTGTGTAGTGTGGTCGTGTGTAGTGTGGTCGTGTGTAGTGTGGTCGTGTGTAGTGTGTTGGTGTGGTGGTACTGGTGTGCGGGGGTGGCGAGAGTGTGTGAAGCAAGGGTGAACTGTAATGGATGGGCTGCGGTGGGGTGGTTTTATGGTGGGGTTTTATGTGCGTAGGAGTGAAGAGAGGAAGTAGGTGCCAGAGCAAGAGAGGAGAGGTGGATGGGATGAGGTAGGTGTGAGATGAAGAGAGGAGAGAGGAGGAGGGGTAAATATAGAGGGGGGGGAGTTGAGCTCATGTGACGCAAGGGAGCGAAGAGTGAAGATTAATCCCTGCTCACGGCGCAGACGGGTGTCTGGATACCCCTGTGCAATGATAATCTGAACACAGACAGATGCAGTAAAGAGTGACCGGTAGAGCGGAAATGACGCCAGACCGGGGTGTAGTTGCCGAGTCTGATGTCTTGCACGTGTTTCGCGAACCGGTTAGCCAAGTGGTGTCCCGTTTGACCGATGTATAGAGAAGGAGACAGTGAGCATGAGATGCAGTAGATGACGTTGCTAGAAGCGCAGGTGAAGGAGTCAGTGATATCATAGGGTCGATGATGGGTGCCTGTGAGGTGGATGGTGTTGGAGAAGTAAGATCAAGTTCGGCAGCGTGTGGAGCAGGGAAACGAGCTGCGTTCGGAGGTTAGGATAGGGAAGAAGTGCAACTTGACTTTATTACAATGGTGTTACGCTTTAATTTAAATGTTATAAGATAGAAATAATTCTTACGTAGTTCAAATATTTTCTCATAAAACATTCAATATCCTGGATAGAACAGTTAAATATGTTTGTCGTATCAATAGCTAACCACCAATGCATTTACACCGACTTGACCTGTTTTCAAAATAAAAATGTTCCAGTGTATCGAAACGTGATCGTGGTGTCCGTGGTCAGTGGCTTCATTGAAACTATTATAGGGGCCAATGTTTGAATTACATTGTATTTACACACACACACACATACACACACACGGACACACAGACACACACACACACACACACACACACACACACATATATATATATATATATATATATATATGGAATTCTTAACATTAATACACAATCTCTTCACACATTTACACAAGGTCATCATCATCATCATTATTATTACTATTGTTGTTTTTGTTATCATCATCACTATTATTATTATTATTATTATTATTATTATTTTATGTTTGACTTTTGTTTTGCATTTGTACAAGTTGGATCCAAGTCTCACCCAGAGACCTCAAGAGACAACAAGTTAGAAGTTCATGTAGGTGTTATGCCTAGGGTACCATATATTTGGATTTGTACAGTTTTGTTCAAGTGAATGTTTAAGAAACCATAAGAAAATTATGTTTGCTTTAAAATTTGAGATCACATAGACAGTATTTTACGTAGGATATGGGCAGTTCCCATGAGCACTATCTTTTGGACTTCAGCCATTTTGGGGTTTCCTGGTATCTGAGCTAGGTAGTAATCAGCCCGTTTCGCTGTCATTCCCAGGGCACCTATGACAATAGGTATTGTTTTCGTCTTCAGATTCCACATTTTGCTAATTTCTATTTCAAGATCTTTATATTTGCTCAGTTTTTGGTAGGTCTTGACAGATACGTTTATATCAATTGGGACAGTCATATCAATGAGGAGGCATGATTTTTGTCTGAAGTCTTTCAGTATGATGTCTGGCCTATTTGCGTCTATCTTTCTGTCAGTTTGAATGGTGAAGTTCCAGAGGAGTGCAATGTGATCATTTTCAAGTACTGGGGGTGGTTTGTGTTCCCACCAGTTTTTATCATGGGGCAAGTCCAGGTTTTTGCATATTACCCAGTGAATATATTGTGCAGCTCTATCATGCCTGTTGAGATACTCTGTAGGCGCAAGCAGACTGCACATGGAGACAACATGATCGATGGTCTCATTTTGTTGTTGGCATATACGACATAATGGGGAGCTGCCGTTCTTTAATATGTTGGCCTGGTAGTTCTTTGTAGGTAGGCATTGATCTTGGGCTGCTATGATAAACCCCTCTGTTTCTGATTTCAATCCAGAGGCCATTAACCATTGGTGGGTAAGGGCTTTGTCAATATCTGCATTATTCGCTCTCTTTGGGTATTTGCCATTGAGAGGTTTTCCATGCCATTTTTCAGTCATAATAGCTAAGGCAGCAATTTTAGCACGGGTTTTCAAGCGCTTAGCTTTTTCTGTAGGTGTTTCTAGTTCGTCTAATTCTTGAATTTGTTGCAATTGGAATTCACTTAGATATTCCTTTGCCTGTTTTGTTACTGAGTAAGATGCTTTCTTGCTTTCATATTTTAAGACAAGTTTTAGCATCCAGTCCTCAGAGTTTTTCATATAGGTGTCTAGGCCAATTGTGGCTACCTTCATTGATAATGCCAGCTGTAGTAGTCCTCGACCTCCCTCTTTTCTTGGCAGATAAAGACGTTCTATATCTGCCTTAGGGTGGTGCATTCTATGCATTGTCAACAGTTTTCGTATTTTTCTGTCAACATTACATATTTCAGTAATTGACCAGTTAACGATGTTGAAACTGTAAGTCACGACTGGTATGGCTAGAGCATTGATCGCTTCGATCCTGTTTCTCGCGTTCAGCTCTGTCTTCAGTATTGCTCTCACCCTGCGATAACATTCTCTTCTGATCCTTTCCCTCATCACTGAGTGCTTGATATTGTCCCCTTCAATTACCCCTAGGTATTTGTAGCTCTCCGCTGGTTCTAACTCTTTTATGACATTTTGCTGGTCAAGGTTCACATTAGATGTGTTTGTCATTTTTCCTTTGATAAAGATAGCTTTTGCACATTTATCAAGGCCAAATTGCATCCTGATGTCATCACTGAATTGTTTAACAATCGCTAGTAGGCCTTTGAGTTGTTGGTCATTTTTTGCAAAGAGCTTTAAATCATCCATGTAAATGAGATGATTTATATTTTTATCAAATATTTTATAACCATACTGTGCATCATTGAGCAATTTTGAGAGCGGTATTAGGGCTAGACAGAAGAGGAGTGGTGATAGTGAGTCACCCTGGAAAATGCCACATGAAATTCTTACATCTCCAGCATTTAGAGATTCATTGTCATTGTTCAACATCAGTGTGGTTCTCCATGATCTCATACTTACAGATAAAAAGTTTCGCAGAGTAGGAGCTATTTTATACATTTCCAGACATTTCCTAATCCAGCTATGTGGTAGGCTATCAAAGGCCTTTTTATAGTCTATCCAGGCTATTGACAAGTTTTTGTGTCGCTTGTGACAATCTTCTAAGATCATCTTATTGATGAGTAGCTGATCTTTACAACCATAAGATCCACGTTTACATCCCTTTTGCTCATTAGGGAATATGCTACTTTCTATTAAAAAACTATAGGTGTACTCGGTTAGGACAGATGTTAGCGTCTTATACATTGTTGTTAAGCAGGTTATGGGGCGATAATTTTTTGGTTCGTTTGTTTCCTCATTTTTTGGAAGCAGGAATGTTAAACCATTAACTAGCCAAGAGGGCATCAAACTAGGATTTTGCAAAACATCGTTGTAAAGTTTTGTTAGCAGTTCATGGCTTTCTGGGAAGGCATTCAACCAGAAGTTAGGAATTTTATCCTTTCCTGGAGACTTCCATTTGCTTGACCTCCTGAGAGCAGATCTTATATCTTCTACCCTGACCCCCTCCCACTTTTGCTCCTCTAAGGAGTCTAGGTCTGTAGCTATTCTATCAATCCAAGGGGCCTTTTCATTGTGTGTTTTATCTTCTGCCCAGATTTTATTCCAAAATTCTTGCACTTCTTCTTTTGATGGGACAGACTTTATTGTTACTGGTGTTTTCCCTATCTTCCTGTAGAAATTTTTGGGGTTATTTTTGAACATGTTATTATCTCGGAAGAATTTAACACGCTTTTCATACCTTGCTATGCGGGCAGCTTTAGCACATACCTTTTGCTTGATGGTTTCTATGGTGGCATCAATGTCAACTATGGTTTTCATGTTATATTTTTTCTTTAGTTTTTGGGTCTTTGTAGGTTTGATACTCTTGTCAAATTTAAGGTTTTTCAAACATTCTATGTCAGATCTAAGCAGCTTAATTTGGTGTTGAATGCGTTCTTGCCAAGAAGGCTTTTTGTGGGAGTGTTGTCTTTTTCTAATCTTTTCACCACATAGAATCGTTGAGATTCTTGCGGATGCATAGTACAGGTGGTTGAGATCTGTAATATCAACATCATTAGCTGAAATTATATCCTTAAGTGCAAGGCGGATTTTACCAATTATTTTCAGGTTTTGGTTAGAATTGCGAATTTTGGGGAGAGTGTCGCGTTCATTCATACTAGTTTCTTTAATTTTCAGCCATTCAATCATGATTTGATTTTTTAGATCATGTAGTTCTGTTGCGTCGATTTCTGTATGACTTCCTTCATCTATTTGATTTTCACCTGCCTTAGTGTTTATGGTTGGTTCAGAGAGTATTTTATTTTGCCTATCAGTTACCTTAACTCTTTCAATTATTACTGTATTTTCATCAGCCTTGGGCTGGTTTATAATTATTTCCTCTGTAGTATCTTCTTTAGCTGCAGTTTCATTCTTTTTATCCTTTACTGCTTGCTTAATTTGGTCAATCTCTATTTCAGTTAGTAATTTTTTTTTTATAATGTTTCTTCTGACGTTGGCAAGTTTATTACTGTCTATGTAGGGTCTTACTGCAAGGTGTTTCTGTCTCCAGTTTAAGTAGGTTTGTACAGTATTAGATTTATCTGTAGGGAAATATATGGCACGGTAGAAGGCTCTAAGAACTTCTTTATTATCTTCCCTAGACCATTTTTCATTCTTTATCTTTTGGTTATTTGATGACGAGCATGGATGGCCATCTGTTGGAATATTCCGGTTGTGGGGTACTTCCAGCTCCTGTGTGTCGGGAAGATTTGAACCAGTAGCAGATTTCTCGTCTCGGATCTGGTTCATTATCCGAGTAAGTGGTCCTTTATAATCCGGTCTATGACCATTGCGGTTTATATTTTGTTTTATTAACAGTGAGGCATAACAAGCTTCGACGTTGACGCTAGGGGACGGATCTGTCTGTTTAGGGTAAGTTTTTTGAGACAACACCGTCTCCGAGCTTTCGTGACGTAGCTTCTTAAGGCTAGCAGATCTATTTCGAGTGAGTGGCCCTTTGTGATTCGGTCGATAACCACTCTGGTTTGTGATCTGCCTTGTTATCATTGAGGCATGACGAGCTTTGGCGTTGACATTCGGGGACGGATTTGTCTGTTTAGGGTCAGTTTTTTGAGACAACACCGTCACCGAGTTCTCAGCATGTAAACATTGCTCGTAGCGTAGTTTTTTAAGGCTAGCAGATCGGTATTCATCTGTATTTTTTTTGTTGATAGATTTATCTCCAGGCATAGTGTATTTTTGTGTGTGTGTGGCGTTTTAAACTTATGAATGGTTCACTGTCTGTATTTGTTCACAAAATGAAAATAAACAAAGAAGAAAGAAAAAAAGTTTTGGTTTTGCTTCGTTTGTGATATGTGTTTTCGTATCCGTAAGTGTGTCCTGTGATTTTTACGTAGTTCTGTAAACATTAAGATGCATGTGTAGTTCTATGGGTATCAAAACGTATATATCATTGTGTACACGTTCAAGTGTATGCGTAATTATTCAATATATGTACTTACTATTTTGTTCCATTTCTTTTTTTTTATATAGTTTGTAAACTTTCCGGTGTTGGTTTTGCGTGTGTGATCGCACGTGTTTCATTGAGACATCGTGCATAGGAGGTCCTGTGCTTTGTATTGCAGTGAAATTTCATTTTTTAAGATTAAAAATATTCTTAAAAAAATTATCTTCGTTAAAAGACCGCTTCCTTCAAATCTTCCACCGGTTCTTTTGGCTAATTCCATCGATGTTATTGGATTAGATATGTTTTTGTATAGGGAGCCCGGTGTAGCACATCCATGTTGTTCTTATTATTATTATTATTATTCTTATTATTATTATTATTCTTATTATTATTATTATTATTATTATTATTATTATTGCTATTATTATTATTATTATTGTTCAGTAGTTTTATTTTTATAACGTGCTTTCACTTCACTACCGAGCGCAGCTCTGTGCGCCTTGGGTATGTGTTGTGGTTTGCTGTGGTGCTCTTATGTTTAGGCGTGTAGGATCGAAATGTGTTCCTCACGTGTCCATTTATGCCGTTTTGGTTTTGATTGCGGGACATGAAGAACAACGTCCGGCCCTTTATTTTGACGGTCATCGTTTTCGTAGGGTACCGGTTCGTTTATTTCTGTTGTTAGATTGTTTTGCACGTTCATATCTTCGTACTTTTTTCGTAACAAGCTTACAGTACGTACTTCTCGGTTGTTATTTTTGGGTGGAATAATACCGGTGTTATTTAATCTGTTTGTAATTTTTTTTGTACATGGTGTTTTGGGGTTCGAAGATGGTCTGATTTTGATGTAGCACGTGTATTTACGATCGTTGTGCGGGTAGTGGAGGTATCAAGTTAAAATACATCATTATATTTGGAAAAATAGGAATAAATTTCAATGAGTATTACTTACTCGGATATAGTCCAACCCTTTGTCAGCTATGTTTTGGCTCCATGCGATGTCTCCCGGTGTCTTCTTCTTCTTCTTCTTCTTCTTCTTCTTCTTCTTCTTCTTCTTCTTCTTCTTCTTCTTCTTCTTCTTCTTCTTCTTCTTATCATTATTATTATTATTATTATTATTATTATTATTATTATTATTATTATTATTATTATTTCTTTTATCATTATTTGCTCCCTCCCAAATGTAGCAATTCGCAATGTATCATGAAGTAATGAATGTTTATTTAATGTTTATTTAAGTGTCTTCTTCTAGATATAATTTTTCCTCTTACATTTGTCATTTATCCCAGGAATCAAAAGCTAGCTCGTTGCGATTCAGACACATACAAACGCTGCATGAGTCTTGAAATTCAAAGTCGCTGAAATATATGTTGTTGTTTAAGTATATTTATTCAAATTGAGAAGGCTAATGTTGATATCAGTATCAGATTAATTCAAAGGTATTCCCACAATTGTTAGGACATTTATTTTGTCACATCGATAAGATATATATTCGTGTCATTAATACAAGTAAAGATTAATAGTGTAGATACTGCAAATTACTTTCAGATTATAACTACTGACGCTAATTTAGCAGAATGAATTCCTGTTGTCCTCTGTGGGGCTACAAGAACTTCCTCATTGGATTAGGCAATGAACGATGTGTACTTAGAAAAGCATTACTTTCAAGGAGTAAGATTGTAACTCATTTCAGTAGATTAAACATATTCTGATCTTCTTATAATTATAGATTTACACCGAATTCCGCAGGGGGCTTGTGCATGGTAATACGACCTTCTTTTGAATACATCTCACGCGAATCGCGCTCTGTCGCCTTAAAAAGAAATGTCAATCCAACGTTGAATCTTAATTCACCCATCTTTCAGGAAATAGAGTTCTTGTAAATTTTCTTAAAGACACCATCATTAACCAATACCATAGTACTCTCGGAAGAGACAGATGCATTTCTTCTCCCCACTATATTCAACTTCACAAACCTGTCCATTCTAATAGTACAAGTCCATCAAATTGAGGGAATCGTAACCGTGTCTGGCAACCAGTCCTATATGAACGTCAAACGCCAGCCGTTCCCTAAATGAACTCATTTTAATCAAACTGAGCCTGGCAACAAAATTCCAGAAATTAATTCTTACTACAATGCATCATCAGTCTAGACTGCCACTCAAGTGTTGCAAATAAACAATAGTGAGTATCATTTAGGGGCGTTTGGTGACGCAATTAGACAGCTATATTAGTAACGGAAATTTCGCAAATACTGAAGACACCTTGTTACGTATCAACGCACAATATCGAAAAATACATACAGCAATGTTGGGCTTTCGAAAAACCAGTTCCAGTTTCTTACTTCCTCCGAATCAAGTCGCACCTCTGAAACTTTCATTTAAATACTGACAGTTTCGAAGACAATCCAGGTCAAAGAAATGGAAGAGTGTTCGTTTCTATTTTCTTTCAAGATTTCTCAAAAACAGATACGAATTATGTATAATCCAACAGCTATTGTGAATCATCAACAATGCAAAACAAAACTTGCATACAGAGGCGAACTGCAGAAGAAATATAAAATTTAATACACAACCTCCTAATGATCCTGTAAAAAGTAACTATTCATCCAACAAGACAACCTATTGATAGTGGCCCTCTTCAACCTTCCTTTTTTTTGATTTGCCTAAACATAATCTCAATTTTAAACTTAACCTCACATAAGAAGCATCCATAGATACAGGTCTAAAACTAAGAACAACTTTCCGTCTCCGACTTCGTGTTCCAGTCAATGAATTGCTTTGTACGCAGTCTTAAGTAACCATCTATCACTGTTTATATAACTGTCTGAAGGCTTTCATGTGTAAACCGGACCATTGATAAAATTAGACATTTAATAAAATTCCATTGAATCCAGTAATTTGTCGTGACAGTCTCCCAACCATTGTCCTGAAAGACTGCAGACATGAATGTTGATGCTTTGAAATATGTATCGTAAATTCCAACAATATTCTACTGGAAAAAATCACCGTCCAACATTGGACAGCTGGGAAGCTACTGCCGTAGATAAGTACTTTCTGAAAAACGGATCCAACGTACGATCGATGTAGTTCCATCAACCAGTTAATAGGCAATAGGCGTGTCTTTAGCCGTATTTCTATTTATTACGTGCAGAACTAGCACTACACGTGTAATAAAACATACTCAAATAAAACATACTCAAATAAAACATATCGTGATAAAGAGGCTCTTAGCTTGAAAATGTCACTTAGAAAATAATACGTCCCAGTACAACTCATATCTGACCTCTGCACAGTAATTCGCCAACCAGATATGTGTGTGCGTGTGTGTGTGTGTTTGTGTATGTGTGTATGTGTATGTGTGTGTGCGTGTGTGTGTTTGTGTGTGTGTGTGTGTGTGTGTGTGTGTGTGTGCGTGTATGTGTGTGTTGATAAAAGAGGAAACACGGAGTTCATATACTTTGGAAAGAAGGCATACATAAACAGCCATATCATCTCCCCTTGAGAGAGAGATTCTTCTACCGTCAAATAATATCAGAGTCTAGATGAAGATATGGAGAAGCAATTTAGCTACAATGCACACATCATTAGCATTATGTTTGATATGAACTGCAAATAAGTGCCATTAAATCCTTATAATACTCCAGTTTATGGTACCGACCATCTATGCTTCTGTACGTTTGTAGGGTTTCGCCTTAGATACTGTTGGACCCTGTGCCTTCACATACTATAAAAAATATTTGGTCATTTGAAGCATCTAGGTGGTTATTCAGTAAACAATATATAACGGGGTTTTATTGTTTAGGTTGGCTTAAAATCTTCGAAGTCTATTTTCTCCAAAACTTCCACGAGCATGCTATTATTTGTATACAATATTGAAAATGTTATTCATAAAATATCCCGGCAACAAATGTCCAGGTGACCCGCCATATACTGAAATCGATCTCAAATAACATAATTTTGATACAACAATTGTCACTTTATTTAATATTTTCGAGAACGTCCTTAATGAAATTAAGTGATCTCTAAACATTTAATCCATACAGGGAGAAATTATTTCAAGTATTACAATAGAAACTCGATACATTTAGGCAAATGATAATTTGTTACTTGAATGCGCGATACTCTCCGAAATTCATGACATACATCACTATTTCATTTAGTGCAAGTAATTTATTAATTCCCTGTGCTAATAACGGCCAAAACCTAAACTTGTGTAGATTTAGCTATAAAACACAAAAACATCAGTATTCAAAATTAATCTGGCGTAACGTAAGAAAAAAGGAAACAAAAACGATAAAATATTCAGATTGTGGGATAGATCAGGTTCTAAAGGTAGTAACAAAAATTCAAAGAATTTGTAAAGAAACAAAATGTCTATTTTTTTAATGACTGCTGGAATTTATTCATAAATTCATAAACACGCACAACGTTAATAATTTATGCTGATATGAAATATTTGAACAAATAATAATCGCAAATAATATCACACTTGATCATTTTCCTTTACTAAAGATGTTTATGATAACGTTTATACGCGGGCATTGATTAACAAGTAATGAGCGTCATATCTATGTAACAGCCACTTTAAAATGATGAACCTTGTACAAAGGTACTTTTAGAAAGAGTGCATCTCCAAAGACATCAGAAAATAAAATACAGTTGAAAAGAAGTGAGTGAAATATCTTACCAGATATGATTTATTAATCATTGATCGAGCCTTAAAAGAAAAAAAAACATAATTATTGTGTATGAAAAAAAACCCCCGCTGGAACCGTGTCGTTATAAAAAACAGGAACACGATTTGGACAAATTAATTGAAATAAATAAATGAAATAAAACTGAATATGATGACTGCAATCTTGTCGATCACCTACCATGAAGCAACTATTAAGTACGTCAAATTAATTACGTTGTAGAAATCTATGCAAAAGAAATCTGCAAATCAATATGGAGATCATGTTCCTGATCTTCTTTTTTTATGTTACCAAGTCTTGGACGAAGATATGCAATTAATGTTTCGTTCAAGATATGAAATTTCCGTAGTTTGAACAGTGTCTGAAAATTTTCTCCGAAAAAATTCGTACCGAATACTTGAGTGTCCCCAAGGCTAAATCTAATTTTCATGGAGTTTTTTGGAACTTTTTTCTTGCTTTTGCAATGCGGGTAGAGGTAACACTAAGCTGTAAAAAGAAAACATAATAATTCTTTTTTTCAGGAAAAAACATATTCTTGTGAGTGTAGCTATCTGTCTCTTACAATTATCGGTATTTCCGTGAAGTGGCTGACAGTTCACACTCCGAAAGTCCGGTGAAAATGCATGTGACTTCATGCTTCAAATTCCTTCATGCTTCACATGGTACATCCAGGGTTGATTATCTCGACAGTTCTGTTAATCAGATGTTATGAGACATCCGTATAAATATTGAATTTTGTCTAATCATCCCAGAAAATTTCCTGTAGCCAATCTCAATCAAATTAACTATACTTCATGAAATAATCCTCTATGACGTTAAAAAAATTCCTTGGTTTACCCTTTTCGCTGATTTTCTTAGTTATGTACTGTATACCTTTTACGAGGCAACCTTTCTTTGATATAGCCGATCACAATCTTTTCTTCGAGATTCACAAACTCTCTTAACAATTCGTGATGGATATTTTTTCTCTTGAAAAACTAAGTATTCCTGCCTTCTGTCATCTGTGTTCGTAGTACGTCTCGGCTTCACTTATTTTCCTTTTCTGTAGACCAAAATTTCTGCTTTTAGTAAGCACAGAAATCGATTATTCGTTATCGTTCAGTAGTTTGTGTATTTCAAATAATTTTGCGTGCGCATCCTGAGGAAAAGACAGTTGGAATTCCTTGTTATTTGAAGGTAGATTGTAAAAAAAGCATAAAACAAATAGCAATTCAGTGTATTCACACGACACATTTGATTCAAACATTAAAATATATTCGGTATATAAATTTTTAGCATGTTTATGCAAATAAAGTTTTTGCAAATAATGGATTACACAGTTCAATAAAATATTACCAGAATTCATTAACTTTTATCCTATTTCTCTTACCTCTATCTAACATCTGCAAATTCATTGCTAGGCTTGGAGTTACGGCTGTAGCAAAGGCGAGGCGCTTAGATAGCTCTATGTAAAGACGGTAGACATCTCTGAGTTGTTTAAATTACAGAATATCCATAATATAACGCACCAAAGTAACAAAAACTTATTTGGCTCATTTTTGTTTTGCCTGTGAATGTTGGCTTCAACAATATTAGAGAAGTACCAGAATTTTGGGGTAATATACGAAGAGGGAAATTAATTCCTATTGGGCCGAAAACTATAGCAATCAACATAGCATTAGTTCATACACGGTAACGAATAACACATATCGAGCATAAAAAGGTCGATGTAGTCGGGAAAGTTTTTTTATCAATCATGTAGAACTAGGCTCAGATCACCGCGTTACAGCTGAGCAAATTTGAGATAAACCATGTGTCATCATAACTTCGATCTTCTCCATAGGTAGTCTAGTACGCCAGCATAAAGACGAATGCTACTAATTTTACTGGTGTTAATATGCCATACAATAAGTAAATTTCTTCTTTGATACAAAGAAATACAGGGGAATGTGAGGATATTGAAAGCGACCACCCACCAAAAGTATAATGATGTAACGATATATGCGAAAGATCTTAAATAATATTCAGAAATACTCGGGGGTATTCGTGAAATAGTGGGGCCAAATCTACTTAATCCCGAAATGTAGACGTACTATATATATGCGTAAATGCATGCATATATATATATATATATACATATATATATATATATATATATATATATATATATATATATATATATATATATATATATATATATATATATATATATATATATATATATATATATATATATATATATATATATATATATATACATATATACGTATACACATGTATATATATATATATGCGCGTGTGTGTGTGTATATATTATATATATATATATATATATGTAGAGAGAGAGAAAGAGAGCGCGAATGTTTGAAGTGATGTACAGATAGTGTATACTTAGAATAATAAGGTAGTCAGAATGTTATATGATTATATATATATTTTTTATTTATTTAATTCTTATTTACAGTTTTCAACGCTTTCTTCCGTTATCGGATTTATAAAAAATTGGTTCAAATTTAGATTTCATGGATTTTTTATGAAGACTAATCTGGGGTTTTCCAAGCGAGGGGGAAGGAGGGTGAGGTAAAGAGACGTGGCTAAGAGAAAGGAAGAATTTGAACCATTTTTTGATAAATCCGAATACGGAAGAAATCGCTAAATATGTAAAACCACCAATAGAAGAGAATATGACCAAAGTCTGCGTGTACTCCATCTCATGCAGCTGTGGTAGATTATGCAAAGGTAAAATATGCCGCCCCTCAAAATAAGAGTAGTGGAATATCACAAAGTTGTGTCACGGTGAGATATTGATAAATCGGCTATAGCTAATCTTGTATGGACAAATGGAGACAACCTCACCATGTGGAGTGAAGTTAAAATAATAGACAGAGAACACAACTGGAAATTACGAAAACTAAAAGGAGCAGCACATATGCTAGGACACAATAACTGCTTAAGCAGACCAAGTGCAGATATGAGCAACATATGGGAAGCGGTATTAAGGAAGGATAGAAAAATATAAGATTTATAAGCCATACAATTCACTCTATAATTGCCCACGGATATATGGCGTAGTGGTTAAGAATGCGGGCTACCAACCCCAAAATTCCGAGTTCGATTCCAAGCAATGACCTGAATAATAATATTAATAATAATAATAAAGGTGTGAAATAGTGGTTAGGGTATTCGGATCTCTACCTGAAGGTCGTGAGTTCAATTCTTAGTGACGTGTTGACCTTGAGCAAGACACTTTATTTCATGTTACTGAAGTCCACTGAGCTTGGAAAAATGTGTTGTACTTGTATTTCAAAGGGCCAGTCTTGTCATATTGTGTGTCACGGTGAAACACCATGTGAAAGACGTTAAAGGAACACGTATCTATGGGGTGTTCACGTTAATTTGCGAGCAGGCATTTTCCATTGATTGTATCAACCGACAGAGTGCCAGTATAACGAAAGTTATTTTTCTAGTATAGTAACAATTCGTCCCATTCATGTAATATATCCAGATCGAAGCAGCAGTTTTCAAAGGTGATTCTGTCCATTAAGCATTTATATCTCTTTCATTCAATTCTCCATCTGACACGCAAACTGCATTGCGAGGGGACAGATGATATATACAATGCTATAAACTGGATAGCCAAGACGTTCCTATACAGAGACGATATATATTGAACACGAAATGATATTGAATTTCGTTTTATATTTGTTGGGTTGTGCGCAATTTTAATAAGAATTTCACCGACAAATGAATTTAGAAACAAATCCCACAAACAGAATCAGGTAACGAAAACTGATGAAAAATGTTGGCAGTGTGCCAGACATTTCGAGCAACTGGTAACTCGACTACATCGACCCCAGTGCTCAGCTAGTCTTATTTTATCAATCCGAAAATGGATGAAAGGCTAAATTTGCTTCAGCGGATTTTGAACCAACAATGTGTAGACGGACGAAATGTTACTAAGCATGTTTCTCTGTGTTAAAGATTCTGCGAGATCGCCGCCTTAATTTACAAGTATCTAAAGTATATGAAAATAATATCCAGATATGGTTTGGCATGGGAACCAAATACATTTTATATATTATGCACTAAACACTAGGATTTTCGGTTATACCAAACGTTTTAATACAACATAATACATAAATCATGCCGATCACGAGTGCAATCAATGAATCACCGATCGATTATGCAGTGAATCAGTTCAATGATAATAGTAATGAAACCATAGAAAACAAGAAAACAATACTATGAAACAAGAGAAGCAATAAAATAACTAATCAAACATGTTCAAACTGTAAGGGCTCATGATAATGATCATGACCACAACGACGACGAAGACAATTTCGGATGAGAGGAATAATTGATCACATCAATTCAGATAAATAATTGCAAGTCATTCCTCTCCTATTTCTAAATGTAAGAATAAAGCTATCTTCTGCAACCTAGAACAGCGAGTAAAATGCATGCTGTGATACAAACATACACTAAGAAATTATTAACAGAATTTAAAAGACCCTCAATCTTGGTAACTGCTTTCTAAGGTAAGCATCAAATGATTCCAAAAGCAGAATGTGAGTAGAAAATCTCGTATAATATCATTACCTCACTTTACTTTTAAACAGAAGAATGTCAAAACATTTAGAGGGTCGACTGTATACACAACACTAGGAAAGTATTCAAATGTGTTTAACTTGTGGACATCTTGATATATGGCCTCGGTCAGAACAGATCTTGACTAAAATCTATATGTATAACCTCCTCTCTAATTTTGAAAGCGAATATGAATGACATATTGGTCGCCACCTACAAGTAAATCTAAAGAAACTATGTACAGGCTGTAGTGAGTAGAGAAAGTTTGGGAATATTTCTCAATGGTAAAGAAAGAATAGTAACCGCCTATCATATTCGAAATCAGACAAGTGGAAACAATCTAAAAGTTTTAAATTAAGTTGACCATACTGGGATTGAACACTGAACGTTACGACCCGTGACTCAATAAAACCAAGTTGTGTATCAGATCAATCAAGTAATCCAACACTTTTACAAAAACATAATTATTGGCAACAGGTCCTAAGTAAAAAACGATTTTAATAAAGTAATGTTCTTCATTATAATTATTAAGGTATCCAATGTCATCATATATAAACAGCTAAGAGTTACCAAACCTACGAGGGGAGGGGTACATCGATTACATCGACCCCAGTGTGTGACTGGTAATCATTTCATCGAACACAAAATGATGAACGGATAAGTCGACTTCGGTTGAAATTGGATTCAGAACGTAAAGATGAACGAAATGACGCTATGCATTCTACCCGGCGTCCTTACGGTTCTGTCGGCTCGCCACTTTAAAACTTTATAATAATATTGCTACACAGATACCCAATTATTATTGTATGACTTCAATATCAGTATTAGACAATATGATTTGCAATAAACCTAACCAACATCTTTGGATTTATAATTTCTGTTAGTAAATCCTGTTCTACAAACATAGGTTTAGGTATGTATGAATATTTTAAGTTCCATTAAAAAGCTAATTCATCTCCACTTTCGCTCTGGTTACATACAGTAAAATAATCAATCGGCACCAGGCATTGTCGAAAAACAGAATAACAATTCGGTGTTATAGAAGCATACCTATATCCATACATAAATTATATATGAACAGCATAAAAGATATTGACAAAAGAAAACTAACAGCGAGGAAATAGAAAAAAAAATAAATGTAAACCTTATGAATGGCCAATGAATGAAAATGTCGAAGAAACAAACAAAACTAACAATGATGATATAGACTGAAGGAAAAAATATTACAACTTATACACACTAAAAATAAAACGAATAAAAACAAAACAAGTTTTGTCAAAGTAATGGAAAACATCACAAGAAAATCGACAAAACTGAAGAGTAATAAAATAACACAAAAAGAAACGCCCACATATGCAATAAGTGAGACATGAACGTACAATAAAAGCACTATATATTTTGTCGTTCAGGGAAGAAATAAGGCACTGTAGGGGAAATAAGAGTGTAAGGAAAAAAGAAGAATAACCTAATGCACCCTATCGGACATACGAATTGGTATGAAAACAGTCCTTCAACTTTACAGCCGCAACTGAAATACACCTGTACACCTAACGCTTAACATAATACATATTACAACAGAAGAATTTGTATGAAATATAGAGGAAGGAGCCGATGGAGAAATAGCTAATTCATCAATAAAATAGAGAAAAGAAATCACTGCCTAAACTACAAAGTCAAATAGTTCCCGGAGGGTCACAGGTGTAAAGATGTTACTTTTACATGAGTACTAACATTTTAATTTATATGATATATTCACTTATCTAATATATTCACTATCTCAGAAGATTTGAGGAGTATTCACAGTGAAGAATTTTAAGTGCGAAACCAGGAGAGTTTGCTGAATGACAAAAAAAAAATGGTTTACATAAGGAATGCAGTGGCTGACATTTTATGCTATTGCATTTCCATATATTCAGATGTCATGGAAGTATTGAAATTAGGTTTGATCCAAATAGAGTAGGATGTCAATCTGCCGGCCCTAAGAAAAGCACAGGAAAATAATATAAATATACTACTGAAAAAATATCGTTGTTACGTTGTCTTACATGGTAAAATAGGAAATGGATGATTCTGTGTTATAAAGAAAAGGATCAGAAAAGTAGAAAGTACAACATTAAAAATTAGTAGGAAAACATCAAGGAATTCAAATAAATGATATTAGCCATGACATGCTTGTCTGAAATACTTCAGTACGTCACTTAGGGAATCAATGCAGTTGAAACACATAGAAAATCCCCTCCACCACCAAAAAAAAGCAGGAAATCAGGAAAACAGAGGAAAGTATAGATAATACATAACACTTTGTGACACATAGAAACTTGATCAACTTTTACAATACCTGGAGAGAATATAGAATATTCTATTGCCAGAATAAGAAGTGCACGTAGGACAGGAAAAAAATTAAATAAGTATATAGCATAGCAGCAGACTAAGGACAGCAAGACACAGAAAATTTCCATAGATTGACTAAGTACACACTTATTGGTTGAATACCAGAGCATTATTCATGGAAGGTAGCAGTAACGTACAGTTAATTACTAAACAAACGAGAATTATCATGTCACTGTTTACTGCATCTGAAAACAATAATGATTCTTCAAAAAAACTTATTGAGATACAGTAATTTGCGTACTATAAAATACAGAACCCTTGTATCTCCTACAAGATAACTACTCATCTGTAAGATAATAACATCTTATAAGAGGAACAGAATTGTGGTAGAAATGAGATATATAATTGAAAAGGGCAAGTGACTGGTTTATTTGGAAATTGTTGAAGATAGGAAGAACATGATAAAACATGGATAGAGATTGTTTACAGAAAAGTAATTCATTGATACTGTACGAAACGACTGTGTAATTGAAAACACTGTATATAAATAAAACATCACCTATATTAAGACAATAACAATATAGCCTTACGGCATGTCGAAATGGAAAACATCAGAATCACTAAAAGCCAAAATGAATTTGATAAAACAACCGTGTATTCGTAAGAAGAGGATAATTCTCGGAAACTCCGTTTCTTTTTTACTATTCCATCTAGATCTTGTTTCTCTCAAACATTTGCTTAATAAAGCCGTCTATGTTTTAAAATGCTTTGATCAAATAACATGCCATCCTTTATACGTGAAAGATTTAGATTTTAAACCATTGACAAGGGACAATTGCAAACTGGAGAAATTTCTAAAAGCTGCGCACGAATGTACGCAGAATGCAAATCCGAGAAGAGTATTACTCAAAAATATCCAACCTACTTTAAGGAAAGGAAACATAGTGAAACTTGTCAATATTAAATTAGAAATGCACAACATAATCAAAAATTTAGAACAAAATACATTAGCAGTAACAATTCTTACAGCATCACGGCGAGTACAATTATACTATGTTTATTTACGGCTAAAAATAATAACTACATTGCTATTACTAATAACTGGCGTGTCAACAACTCAGCCAACAGTACTTCTCACTGCACCTGCAACTGAGTAGTAGCAACAATCTCACCGCCAGCAATGTCAACAACATAAACACCATACTCATAATTACCATCACTGCTGAAGCTAACATAGTCGACAACAATTACAAGAATATATAAAAGAAAAATACTTCTTGGTATTTAGAAGAGCAATCATCAGTTAAAGAATTAATATCCCTTGAAGAAAATGTTAGAGAAGCTATAACGAATAGCAAAACATGTTGCAAGAAAATCATCATGTTCACCTCGGCAGAAATCGTTCATAATACTCAAAAATATATAACGATATATTGGTTTTTGGAATGCCAAATATAGCTGCTGGATAATTTCAGAATAGCTAGAATTGATATTTGGTTAAACGGTAAAGTGTGAGATGTAGATTACGTTAGCACAATGAAGAATAGTGTGTGAATAAAACATATGTGATACATTATATAAGATCATGGAGACAAGTTTACTCTCAAAGACATTCGCCTGGGGTAGCGATAGACGTCGATTATTGCAGTAGTTGTGTTTACTTGAATTCTATTTCTTGTGGTGATTGCAGATTTAGCGGTATAAATGTACAGCAATACAATAACGTACTACATCAAGGTAAACTGCTCATACTTGGAGATGAACTCTACCTTCCAGGTACAAAGCATGTTTTTCCAATCTACGATATAAATATTTCGTAGAAATATATTTAGATAAGCAACATTAACTTAGTGGAAAAAAGAGCTAGCAAGATTAGAGACGCAGAGTTCATTGTTACCACTGGAGAAATAAGTTAGGGACTAGGAACTGTGTATTTGCAGCTAGTCTATGCAGTATACTGGTGGTGATAAGAAATCAATCGAATGTCCTTTTGTAATTTAGTCTAATATGGAAAATTAAGCTACTTAGTATGTCTATCGCCAGTATCAGGAACAAAATATTTTCGAAACAATGAAAACAATTAAAATGAAAGGAATACAATGGATAATGTACATCACAATACCTATAATATGAAAGATATACTATACATCTATCCCTTACACAATACCTAGTGGAAACATAAAAAATGTGTTGAAAATATACGAGAAATAATTAGGATGCAACACAAAACCGAGTTTGAAAACACACTGGAAAACGAACCCTGTATATAATAAAGGGAATATGATTCATTTTTGAAAAAAATAGAAAAGCAGACAATAGGCTGAATTCAAATAAGATAATTTGTTACAAACCATAAAAGTAACACAAAGAAGTTCATTGTACACAAATAACATAAAACTACTAAATAAAATGAAAATATATATAACACGTTGGGACGCTAACTCATGCAAACAAATATATATATTTGTATGTATGTATATATTTTTACATACATACATACATACGTACATACATACATCCATCCATACATACATACATATATATATATATATATATATATATATATATATATATATATATATATATATATATATATATATATATCCATCTGAAAGAGCGAGAGAGAGAGAGAGAGAGAAAGAGAGAGAGAGAAAGAGAGAAAGAGACAGAGAGAGAGAGAGAAACAGAGACTCAGCACTGAAAACACAATGAAAATAATTGGTAGAACCACATGAGATGAAAATATGTCAGCAAAATAAAGAGAATATAACAATAGGCATGAAGGATAAGATGAACTATTGATACCCAACGTGAAAAATGTATTTCAATACCCTAACGAAGTAAAATATGCTCGAAGATCCACACGTTTCGATAAACCGGATAATAGTACGGACTGCAACAGAAAAAAGTGCGTTACTAATTAGGAAAATCTAACATTACTAATAATCAAGACAGAGAAAATAACAAAATCAATGAATTGGGATCAAAAAAAAAGCTGTTATGAATAAAGAAAATATCTCTGTGAGATAATAACCAAACACATCCTGCATTACAGAAAATATATTCTATTGAGTGAAACGCAGACATCATTACGCAAATAATCTAATTGGTTTCAACATCTATTGAAAGAAACCTGTTTCTATTCAAATAGACACAACATCCTGCATCCAAAGAAGCCAAACCACACTTTTAAGAAAATATTGATTGCAAAATCAATGGAAAGCAAAATAATATAAATGCTTACTCAGGGTAATCACAGTAAGAGGTAATATATAAAAAAAATGAAAACAATATCAATAGAATAACATATATATAATAGGTGACTATATATTGGACATAAACCCGTACACATACTACTTTAGGTTGTTTCATGCAGCAACGTTGGGGTACTTTAATTCATATCTGCTATTTGGGGAAATATTGTATATTTCTTAAGACACACACGAACCCACGAAATAAATCGAGAACACACACGGACCCTCGAACCCACGAACCAAATCGAGAACAACGTAATCTTGTCGGAAACGGGAAAATGCTGGTGCTAGCACTTCTAGATTCTTTTGTAAAGCTCAAATTTAACTAGAAGATTGCCATTAGTTCTCTGACACCGTCAAAGGAACAGAAATTACAAAGGTGGAAAGAAACATTAACACTGCATGAAAATATTTTGTATTCATTTTTTTAAACTATATGCACAATTTGAAAAAAAAAAACGAAATTTTTATTTGAAAATGTATTTTATAGAAGTAAAGTTTTCAAGAATAAAATATGCAGAATGAATTTGAGCCACGTCTTCAAGTTCATAGGAGTCGATGAATCATATACAAAATGCTAGTAAATAAAGTAGGATATAAGACAAGAATTACTAGGAGTCAAGTTTTTATTAGAAATAAAATTGCTTGCTGAAATGTGAAGATTCGTCTAAGTATCACATCTAATACATTGTCTTCTGGATGTTAACAGAAAGGCCGAACGAAGATCGAACGGAACCATCCAGACGAATTCATTTCTTCGGAATTCATGATCAAAAAGCTGGGAGTAAAAGCTATAATGGGATGGATATCAATGAATTCGAGACATCAGGTGTAACCATACACAAGAGAGAAAATCGCTCCAATGATGACGATGATGATGATGATGACTCGTAGATAGATAGATAGATAGATAGATAGATAGATAGACAGACAGACAGACAGACAGACAGGCAGGCAGACAGACAGGCAGACAGACAGACAGACAGACAGACAGATAGATAGATAGATAGATAGATAGATAGATAGATAGATACATAGAAAGATAGACAGATAAATATGCCATAAGAGATAGTAAAGATAATTATTGAACACCAATGTTTGAGATGTGCAATATACTTGTATTGGTGGAGAGGATCAAATTAATAGTACATAGGCTAATTGAATATTCCATTGTGATAACTGAACATCACTCTGCAGACAGTAATTATGAACGAAACAAACTGGAATATTCGAGGTCGAAAATGAAACATGTGCGGTGGATTTTAACTGTAAGGCACAGTTTTGAGCGCACTCAAACGAGCATGAATAAGTATAAACATAGGTGCACACAGACACCCATATATAATTGTGTGTGTGTATCTCCGTGGTTGTATGTGCACATGTGTGTGTGTGTTAGAACAGTTATACGATGCTCGTCTATGAAATTTCCGACTAAGAATTTAACTCACAAGTCATTGGTCTCTTCGATAATGGCGAGCCTTTGGGGTAACAACCTGGTATTTACTCCAAACTTACATGTTTGCGAATAGGACTATTTACCTTTCAGCCATGTCAGTCTGTAATTTTTTTTATTCTACTCTTTGTCAGGTCATACGCTGATATTCTAGTGACAGCCGGTCTTCCATTTCTGTTCCTAACTCTCATTCACTCTTCCTATTACTATTTATTTCTCCTTGAATGTAACACCATTAGCACAATCTTAATGGGAAACTGCTGCTGACTAAGTTGATACCCAGTCAAGCCAAAACGTTGTTACATATGCTTGTTTCGATTCATATGGACTAAAAATTTGCGTGGTGGATGTAGAATAAAAATACAGTCAACAATTTTAACCTTCCTTTTATGCTGCAAATCTTGTTTTCGTCACAAATCAGTGAAAAGGGATTGGAAATATATTATATATTCATGCGGATAACAAATAGGATTTGCTAGAATGAAATGGATTCCATCACATAGGCAATGGAAAGAACATTTCTATATTCTATAACTTTGGTACTCATGGCTTCTTTTGAAAAGATAATTTAAAACCTAGTTTCATAAAATTGATTTAATAGCAGACATTTTACACATTGAGTGAGAATAACTATTCCCAAATATATGTGCATAATTGTTTGGCAGTTTTGCCGTTTAGAGAAATAGTCT
>NC_142934.1:101523929-101556429 GCF_046866305.1 Octopus bimaculoides | reverse complement strand
CGGTTTTTCTGTCGTTTATATATTACATTGAAAATCTCTCCCTCTCTGTTTTATGTGTGTACAGCCGTCTCTCTCAAATTTTCTCACGTTCTCTCTCTCTCTTTTTCTTTTCACCTCACTCTTTCTCTCTCCCTAATTTCGCTTTTTCTCTCTCTCACTCTCTGCCTACGTGTTAGCATATTTTCTATGTTGCCGTTCAATGCAACGTATTTGTGGACGACATATTGTGGGACTTTTAGTTGTTACATCAAACAGGTTGAGCGACGAATTATAGTTTCTTCGTATGTGTAATTATGAAGAGAGAGAAAGAGAGAACAAGAGAGAAAGCGTGCGGTAGGGATAGACAAGTAATAGATAGAAACAGAGTGAGGTAAAAGGAGATGAGGGAGTAACAAAAGAAAGAGAACGGGAGAAGAGAAAGTAGGTAACAGAGAATATGATGAAGAAGTAATACTTTTGAAGCAAATGTTGGAGGAGATATTTAGAAAAAAATTCCTTTGTGCGGATGAGCATGTAAAGCAGAAAAGAGAAAATTTGCAAAAGAGATTAAAGGAGCCAACAGAGAGAAGAAAAGAGGTAAGGAGAGACAGGAATTGAGAACAGATAACTAATACGTAAGAAACCAAGATAATATGACTGTACGAAACACGGAGACAAATAGATCTTATATGGGGAGAGATTAAAGGGTATAAGTCTGGAATGCTAAACTATGAGATGTAAGGAAGATAAAAGAAAGACGATAGACGAAGTGAAAGAAAAAAACAGAAGATAAATAGCGGAAGAGATTGGGAAGAACGGAGAAAAGATGCTGACACTAAATATTGGCTTTAATGCTTGGCACAACGCCAGCAATTTCGGAGGAGGATGCCAGACAATTAATCGACCCAACGGATACTTATTTTATCGACCCTCTAAGGCTGAAAATCAAACACGGCTTCCGTTGGATGTGAACTCAAAAACTGAAGGGCGACGAAATGCAGCTAAGAGTGCTAACGAATTTGCCGACTCAGCGCCTCGCTGACAATGAGTATTCTTTTCTAATCTCAGCCCGCATTTCTTTTTTTTTTTTTTTGGAGGAGGGCGCAGTCGATTAATTCGACCTCAGTGCGCAACTGGTACTTAATTTATCAACTCCAAAAGGATGAAAGGCAAAGTCGACTACGGTGGAATTCGAACTCACACCGTAAAGACAGACGAAATAACGCTACGCATTTCGCCCGGCGCCCTAACGTTTCTGCCAGCTTGCGGCCTTATTGCTGACGATTAATTTTGAAATAACATGGAGAGAAACAGACAGAGGCCGAGTGTTAGGTGATATAATGATTTAGAAATGGAAATATTGCTAATAACTATGTGTGCACGTGCGCATGTATATACATGTGTGTGTATGAGTTTACACTGATAGACACACGCGCACATAAACACACGTATGCACTGGCGCTCACGTACTCACATATGTATACTCCTGTACATACAGAGACACACACATACATACACATATATGTAAGGCAATGTTGAAATATATGATAAAGAATAAGTCGAAGAGAAAGAGAGCTAAGAAATTATAAATCAAATACAATTTCTAAAATTTGTTGATTATTGTAGAGAGGATGATTGAGCATACACATTTCAAAAACAGATAAAAGTAACTAACTCCTTTGAGTGATATAACGTCATAAATCCCAAACATTAGAACTGTCTCTGCCGGGACAGGTTAATAGATTGTGTGCAACAATTTAATAATATTTTCATTTCTTTTGAAGAAGACTCTAACGCGAGAATCATATATATTTACGTTGCTGTTTGTGTAAATTTTCGGTAGAGTCGAATGGAAAACACTACGGTGTCAGAAAGAAGTATTTAAAGTGTGAATACATTCAAAGCTATTGCAGTGGATTAAAGGCTCTCCGGCAGAGATAAATCAACACTATTTAAATAACAATGCCGATGACGGCCATCAAAATCACAAATGCAGTATTAACTTATATTTCATATTTAAATAGATGACTTTATAAATTTTATATTTACACTAAAATTACCAACAGAATATGAAAGCGCTAATTCTACCGATAATTCAGGAGGGGATTTGTAATAATTTATAAACAAAAAGGTTGTTGAATTGCTAACAGCAAAATTCCCACCTTTTAGAAACTCCAGAATTTATCGTTGCTAGTTAGTTCTGAAAGATGTATCATCTCATAACTCACTTAGTAGCAGCTTGGAATCTAATCCTCTGCAGTAGCTTACTACGTTATCAAACAAACTGCAAAATCTACAAGGAGTAGGTGTATGTAGATTCAAAATACTTCAGCATAGCATATACTCTGCGATTACTGATGGACCAGCGATGCAACTATTTAAAGCCATATGCACATCCATCATTCACTAAATGTTCAGTGTGCGTGGATTCCTTTAGATATAATTTCTCCTTAGCCCTCGGACCGGAATTAATACAATTGACGGGTAATTTCTATGCATATGTTCGAAACATGTGGAGCTCTGTCGACAATTTTTTTCCGTCATATAAGAGTAAAATGCTCAAGAATATTCAATATTTCTGTTGTTTTCACGGCCACAATGCGTTCGAAAGGTTACTTTTTTGTATGCATGATATATAATATGGATGTGTTTGTGTGTATATGTGTGTGTGTTTTATTTATATCCAGTACACCATCGCAGCAATAAAGAATAAATGGAACCAATAGAAGTAGATATTGTTTACGAAATAAGATTAAAATAAAAGACCGTAAAATGCTCAAGGTAATATTAGACTAGCAGTATTTGTTCACAATGACAGCTTTCCAGTATTTGTTAAGTAAGAGCTCCTTCGGTATTAAGAATACCCAATTTAATGCTTATTTTCTGCAATACGTGTGTGTATACACATACACAAACACATACATGTATATATATATATATATATATATATATATATATATATATAAACATTATAAACATATATATATATATATATATATATATATATATATATATATATATATATATATATAGGAGAATATACGAAAAAAAACAACAGACGAGGACAGCTGGTGTAAACAACAAAACGATGTATTAGTATGACGCTCGGGAATACGGAAAGTCTTTAACGTTTCGAGGTACGCTCTTCAAAAGAAAGAATACAGAGAAATCAAGGAGAAAAACACGGAGAAAAAAAATGGATAGTCACTGGTCAACGATCTATCATGACTAATATATATATGTATATATGTATATGTATATATGCATATGTATATATATATATATATATATATATATATATATATATATATATATATATATATATATATATATATATATATATATATATATATATATATATATATATATATATATATATATATATATATATATATATATATATATATATATATATATATATATATATATATATATATATATATATATATATATACAACAGACGAGAAACGTGTACGTCACTAAAGTGACTGACACCATTACTTAGCACCAGTAGAAATATATATATTGTTTCTCTCCTTGTTTCTTTCTGTGTTCCTTTCAGTTGAAGAGCCTAGGCTCGAAACACTAAAGACTTTCTCCATTCCCCAGCGTTATACTAATGCATCCATTTGTTGTTTACACCACCTGTCTGTTGTTTTTTTTTTGTAAATTCTCCCATATATATATATATATATATATATATATATATACATATACGCGGTTTGATCAATAAGTATCTCGATTAATGCCATAGTAACGAATTTATGCTATAAATATCCGGCATAAGAAAGCATGAGCTTCCTTTCTTGGGTCGGCCGTTGTCCGTCCAACATCTTTATTCTTCCCTGTGCCCAGGAAATCATGTATCCCTGCCGTAAAGCTTTACTTCCACACACGCCAGCTTAATTTAATTCGTCCTTAGTCGAAAGACACCTTTTGCTATGTCCTGTTATTTCAGTTTGTGTAAGTTTCTCCGTTTTTTCCGTCCTTATTTTCGTACATGTTCGCTGCATTCTTCCAAGAAGTGTAATGCTCTTAACCTAGTTTTTCCTTGGGGCTGGCCAGATTCGAGCAATCTCGAGTATAACCAGCCGAAATTGCAAAGATAATCTGGAACTCGACTGAGGAAAGAAAACTCCTAATGACCCGTCCTTGTTTTGTTTGTATCGTCTATCTGGATGTTTTGTTGTCCTTTCCTTGTATCACCTAACTGTCTGGATGTTTTGCGTTCTTCTCCCATTTTGTATTTTTGTTTATATATATATAGATAGATAGATAGATAGATAGATAGATAGATACAGGTAAATACAAAACGGATATTCGTCGAAGAATCACCATTCATCAGAGGTCACTTCGATGATTATACTGACACATGAATGTTAATAATATTTGTAGAATATTATTATTGAGTTCTATTGTGAATAATGGTATCTCATTTTTTTTTAAATCCTCAAAGAGTCAACAAGGGCAACTAGGTGAAATTTATCAGGAATTTATGTCGGAAAAAGAAGTAGCAAACATCTGAAGAAAGACGCATGAATCTCATATTCTAAAACTAGAAGGTCTTATTCTAATATTATACTGTTCTGATTCAATATAAATAAACTCATTTAAAAAGTTGCTTTTTCCCCTTAGCATGATTATTAAAGTTAAATATAATTTTATATCACAAGAAAAGTTTGATCAGAATAAGCAATTTTGGACTGAAAAACCAATATGTGTGCAGATAGAGATATTGCTGCATATGTTACATACAAGAATAAATGGCATAAATCTAAACTGCTGTAAAAGTGATAGTTCTCACTTCAAAATCTTCTGCTATGAACATTAGAGTAAATAGCATGATATAAATCCGAAGTATTTGAAGTACATTACATAATCTTACCTAGAGGTAGACAATACAGTTTTAAGCGAATCATTAAAAGATTAGAAGCATGTCAAAATTTCATCACTACATAGAAACCAGGGGATGTGACATGCAAATCATAAAAATTTATGATTTGCAAGCAAGAGTGTAAAAGGAAACTTATTATCGATGTTTATTAAATTTCCAGGAAATACGTTTGTCTTCTTTGTAGATTTCAGTCTTTCTGGAGATTAATAATAATAATAATAATAATAATAATAATAATAATAATAATAATAATAATAATAATAATAATAATAATAATAATAACAACAACAACAACAATGACAATATTGATGAGAATCATGATGATGATGAAAACGAAGATGATGTTTATTATGATGATGGTGATAAGACAATAACATGAAAACACAGAGACAGTAATTATATATGTATGAGTGAGTATATAGTGTTACACTCGCACAGATTCATATATTTATACGCATTAACACACACACCTACACATATGGATGCATATATTTTATATATGTGTGTATATATAAGCTACAAAATCGGATATAAATTGAGAAAGAGCTATATCTGAACACATATGTGGCATGGAAGAAACATAATTTAATTTTTTTCCAAATAAAAGACGAATTTTGCGATATTATTTTATTTGGCATTATTGTTTTGTGCTTTTTGTTATATATATATAATTGTAATTTCGTATATTCAGATTTTATTCTATATTACAGGACATTCTCACAGGAAGACATGTGCTGTCCTGTTCTACAATATATTGCATTATTCATTCATTCATTCGCGTCTAGTAACATCTATGAACCACTTTGAAAGAATAAAATAAAACCGTAAAATCAGTTATAAGAAAAAAAATGACAAAGATATTTCCAGAATAACAATGACACCAACAATCATTAAAAAATATTTAAGAAAATATAACGAAAGGAAAATAAAAATACTCGATTCTTTAGCGAAATGACGTTGAAAGCTAACTAGAAACATATAACTATATAAATTTCTATAAAATGGTAAAGAAATTATACAAAAGAGTGGAATCCTTGAAATAAAAGAATGCCTATAGCGACATGATAATAAAGACTGGAATGCGGAGATCTAATTACGACAGATTTTAGGAAAAAAAGGCAGACAATGTAAATCCAGTACTAATTTTTCTTCTACCAGTATTGGTCAAAAACTAAGTATTGATAACTGTTCAAAAATCATTAAAAATATTACAAATTATTCATCTTACTTTTGTATAGCAACAATATTTTCTGACAATACTTGAAAGCCAGAAATTCTGGAAGTGCTTTGTGAATTACATCTAACCCACTGCTTGATTGGTGTATTCTTTTCTCGACGCCAGATGCATGAAAAGCAGAAATGAACTAGGAAATTAAAGATTCCCAACTAAATTAGACAATGCATTGAGTCATCATTCACAATGATAAGTAACCTATTTTATGTGAAAACTAAGAAATATTACAATCAACGGGTAAGATGCAATTTTCTCTTTACAAATCATTTCAAATGCAATTTCTTATGCGTGCACATTGTTAGACACTTTAAGGAAAAGAAATAAGATTTTTAAGATGTTTAAATATCTTCCTAAAACATATGCTGCTCTTGCGTCATGTTAACTTTTGCTTGCAAAATATGCCTTTATACGACTTTTATGAGGGGGTACAATATGCACCCTGCTACTGGTGGCAATTGTACCTAATGAATGCAGTGAATTTTAACATAGAACGAAGATGATTTGTAAAAGCGTGTGAGTCCGGATATAAGAACTATAATGACATAACACTATAATGTGAAGTAGTTTCGTCCAATAGCTATTCATCCTTACCTACTCAGCAGTAATAACAATGTATTTAAACATTATGGTTCTCATTGAAACAAAGTTCTAACGCTCTAAACCATAACTATACAGCATACACGAAGGAACATAAAGAGAATTCATATTTACAATGATGATGAAGTTTTAGTCAATGAAAGAAGAGTAAATTAGTAAGGCAGATGAGAAACTAAATAGGAACACCCGAACTCGAATCTGTAAGCTTGGGAAGTATTTATTAAATATTGTAGCGGGCGTTATTTCAACACCTCTTAATTGTTGCAAAATGATATCTCACCTTGTTTTAAAATGTTAGTGTTGTTCTCAAAGTGAATGCAGTTTTTGACAAAGTAAACTATCCTTGACATTTGACCTTAAATCCCTCATCAACGTGTTTGCCTCAACGTGATCTTTGGCCTCCGAATACGAACATAGTGAAATGTGGCAAATCAGATAATGCTGATTGCCCAATCTACCGAGGTAGACAGGCAAGGGAACACGTTCTGATCTCCTGCAATGTAGCACTAGCACAAACAAGATACATGTGGAGGCGCAATCAAGTGCTCAAAGAGATCGTTCACTTGATAAGTATGGCAAGAATAAAATCAATATTACCACAATCTGCAACGACATTTTACACAGCACGAGGTAGCAAATCATGGCCAGGAATAGCCATACAGAGCACGAGAAAGGAGTTGTAGACAGCACAAGTTGTGTTGTGGCATTACAAGATCGTTACGTTTTCTTTATATATGCAGCGATCGTGTAATTGTCGGCACATCACACTAATTTATTGCGATTGAGTCAGTTGTTGAGCCCTGTGATGCGCGGGAATTAGATTGAAAATCGAATCAGGTTTTCCGTAATATATTTAATCGACAATTTCTGCATGTGTTCTGGAGCCCATTTTTTCCATAAATTAGTTGAAGAAAATATTTCATAGATAGTAGGGAGGTGAAAGTTGTCATTGAGGTGAGTTTCAGGAACCACTCGTCCTGAGAAGTATCGACACACAACGTAGTCATATAAGCAATTGTGCGCTGAACTTAATTATCAGGATGATGGCGAAACAACACTTGTTAATGTTTCCTCTGTGACCGAAATGTTGCGCAAATTTTACGAAAGAATAAAACTCAAGGTGTATATTCAAAATTGTCTTTCTTATTCATTCACACTTATCGAACAGGTTCCCTTCGTAAAACCTGGTGATCACTCACCTGTACAAGAGTCCTCTGGACGCTGAAGGTGACTGGGAGTGCTTAGCAGACCTCCTGGAATCAACATAAGAACACGAAATCAAAAGAAAGAGTGGTTTGATGCTGGATGTCGTACTCCATTCCAGTTAATTGTAACAACTGATTTGGACTGAACACACTGTGTCGTTTGAATATAGAATAGAAGAAACACATGTCCTCAAGATTGAGACAAAAGTCACTCAGGCCAGTCTCTGGGAACAGACGAAGGGATTCCAACTGCCAGGTCAAGATTCTTACCATAGAGCTTGGGGCCTACTTACAATCTCTAGGAAGAACGGGGCCAACTATCTAAGTCCAAAAGCAGAGACAGCAAAGAAATGTACCTGCTGAATCTGGTCGAGGAGGAACAAATATGATCTCCATACCGTTTCAAAGCAATATTTTTGTATTTTTCTCAGTTCAAATTCCGCCGAGGTCGTCTTTGCTTTTCATCCTTTCAGGGTCGATAAATTAAGTACCAGTCGCGTACTGGGGTCGATCTAATCAACTGGCTCCTCCCCCAAAATTTTGGGCACTGTGCCTAGAGTAGAAAATAGTATTTTTGTATTTTAACTTGAGTTAGTCATAGGAATAATGCTGATCGCTATCATGACGATCAGCATTATTTCTTATCTAGTTATAAGTTGATATCTGAGAAAGCGGAGTGGAGTTGGAACCTAATGAAAACTCGAAGTGGTTTACATGTGCAATTCTCCGATATCCAAGTGACGAAAATGTGTCTGCAGAAGGGATGGTTGTTTGAGAGTGTAATAAGTTAAGGAACGAAATTCATGTCTCAGGAGTGTTTCTTCTATGAAGACCTGATTTTCATTTCGCTAGAGACTTTCATACCAATACAATCTGCCGAGTCATTGTAAAAAGCTGTTTTCTGGGACGCAACTCTTTTCATTATGGGTCGTAATCTACTGCCATACGTACGAACAGTATGCCATTATAACAGATAATAGGCCGTGATATTCAAACCGAGAGAGATTGGAAGAAGAAGGGCCTAACGTATATAGGTACGATTCTGCCAATATTAAGATAAAATACGATACTGAGGTCGTGTCGTGCCTTTAATACATTTTAAATGCAAAGCTATGCTTTCTTTAGACACACAAGTAATGACAGACGCATTTTGGAAACAATAAACAACGATAATGGAACTGATACCTACAAGCACTTAAGGATTTAAGCGTTATTTGATAGTAAGGTTTAAATTTATATTACACAAAAAGAATACAGGATCAATATTGGGAGTAATATGATAGTGAATTACTAAAAGGTAATCGTTGCAGTGTCCAATGTCAGTACCTAACTAAGTATTTATACATGCTATATATGCATACGTTTTTATGTGGGTATTCAAGTGCCTAAATATCCATTTCCTGGGAGATGTATATGAATGAAGCTCATGGAGGAAAGATTGTGTACTTCGAAAGCGATTTAAGATAAATGTTTAGAGTGTTAAATGTGTTTCCGAACAAATTGAATGCAGAGGCAATTGAATGCGGTCAGACTAAATATTACAAAAATATTTGTGAAAAGTTTCAAGAAGAAACCGGCGGTTCTAGTGGTTTGATAGAATAATCATTTCTTGAAAGGCAAAACTGTGTTGCTCTATAACTTGCTACCAAGAACTGTGTTGTAGCTGATTCTGTATTATGTATCAATTACAAGGTTAGAGATCCTGCAACAAATGTTTCTTTACCTCTGACTGGTGGTGCAAATATTTCCAAAGCCATGGAAGAAGTACAGGTAACGCTGTTACACATGCAGATCATGAAGTTCTGAACATAGTAGATACTTGCAGAGATTATGGCCTACGATGCCAGTGTTTCTTAATTCAGGGTAAGGGAGTAAGCCACCAGAGCGAAGATAAATTTATAAAAACAGGTCTGTATGCATGGGCATATTGTGAGAAAGTGGAATAAGTGTAAAGTTGGACGTGAAAAGAGACTTGTGTGTGAAGCATTTGTGGATCATTAGAATATGGTCCATTTTTGGCAGTGCTGAGCTTGGAAAGCGGTGGAGTGGAAATATTGTGTAGGGCATCACATCTTACCTCAGGGCAGGCAGACAAATAGAAACTGGCCGAAGTATCTATGAAGCCTAATATATTAATGATGATCTCCGTTAACAACACCTAAGAATTTCACTATTTTATTTTTACTGGGCAAACAAATGCAGTGAGATAAGTAATACCAACATAATGGTTCTGAGTCTTCTCTACGAGCTTTGTTAGTACAATAAACTATTCTAGAAATGGTCCTGAATAATTCTGAAAATTATGAACGCAATTCTGTTCCCAGAAACTTATAGTACACGACCATTATCAAAATCCGAACTAACAACCAATGACGGAGATTCTTCGCTACTGATATGGTAAAAATATTTGATACATTTTACAAAATAGCATACTACTGTCAACGAATAGAGAATAACAAGCCCAACAAAACAGTCATCGATTCGATAGCTTTGAAAGCGAGATGATGTTTTTTTTTTATATCTGAAATCCTTTCATTACAGATAAGCTCATTTTGGACTGACCTCGGATTCAACAACATATTTTAAAATAAAATAGAAAGAATTGCATATTACATTGGCAGCTATGGTGTGAACTGATTCAGAACAGGTTTCCAATAATTTAATTACAACGCAATAAACTGTTTTATTATTCTCATCGATTACAGAATGGCGAACATATTTCATATTTGTTCAACTAATAATCTTTCAAGAAAAAAAAATCCGAATGACTCTGTATTCTGTCATCAAATAGTTTTAGTGTGTATGTGTGTGTTATTAATAAATTTTAAGGGAAAAATATTGAATTAACAGTTGAGAATGTCATTGTTGCTGCACTCGCCAATGTAACTAGCTATAGCTATCTCTGTTATGTTTACTACTGTTAAATGTAATGATGATGATGATGAAGATGTGTGTGTGTAGTGTGTGTGTGTGTGTGTGTGTGTGTGTGCGTGTGTGTGTGTGTGTTATTAATAAACTTTAAGGGAGAAATATTACCATTTTAGAGTGGTACTGCTGCTGATTACCTCATTGCAACCATATATCAGTGTTAGGTTTGCGTTGCTGTTAATCGCAATGATGATGATGATGATGATGATATTGGTAGGGTGATGATGATTATGATGATGATGATGATGATGGAGGCGATGCCGGTGAGCTGACGTTGGTAGTGTCGATGCAGCTGGCGGCGGTCTGCTTAACCGATAAAAAAAACATGTCCTCCATATTCAATGCTCATTCTTGAATTCAAGTATCATTTAATAGTTAGAAGATCCACATATTATGATCAAATTATTGATATATTGACAGAAACTGTTGCTGATAGCTGTTATATATAATAAAACATTCTGATGTTCTGCATATACAACTTTAGAGTTTCTAAATATACTTAGTGTGAGTTCTACGCATTTAATTTATTGCTTGCGTTGTAGCCGTAACTATTTTTGTGGTTTGCTGTCGTCATAAATCAAGTCGTTTTAGTTTTTAACTTAAAGAAAAATACTGCTAGGATAAATATAAAACCTTTAATGGTATTATCATAAAAACACAAAAAAAAAAACTTGTGTTTATCGGACAATTAAGTAAATAAACAATAAATCAATTTCAACGTCTAAGCTTATTTAAATTATGATACTCATTACTAGCCATTTTATTACTTTTATTAGCTATCTATTAATATTTCAACCTTGTGTAGCCCGTTACCGGACATGGCGTAATAAGTGACATCGCAAATAACAAACCAGCTTCCATAGTCGTTTGAAATGCTGAAATTTACAATCACATCCCGCTATGATTTTCATCTAGAAAAAAAAAATGATACTATCGATTTTTCTTTAAAACGATTTTGTTTTCAATATCAGTTAATATTTTTGGAAAGTATCGAGCGTTGTAACTCAAATATAATTTTATGTAAAGTCTGAAGGCTTCGTATATTTCTCAGATAAATTATTTCTTCATCACTGGTTGCTGGTTGTTTCAGGCATCAAAGTCAAGTTAAAAGGTTAAACAAAAGGAGTGACTTACGTAGGTGACGAATGTGTTAAGGCCTGGTAATAATAGAACCCTTTTCAGCCAAATTTAGCAAAATTTTTTTTATATTTTGAACATATTTATGTTTTGAGTACAAATGCTACGGAGGTCAACTTTAACTACCAACATTATAGGATAAATGATGCCAAGTATCAAACAGGCAGGGAATATGATTTAATCGTCTATAGGCTCAATGAGAAACCGTTATTTAAGGTAGAAACGCGACGGATTTTTAAGAGCCTCAAGCAAACGCTTTGTGATAGATCTTCAGACGGTACGTTCTGACCAGAAACACTGCCGAGCTGAATTTTGCTTTTCACCCTTTCGATTTCGATATAATAAATATCATTCAAGAACAGTTCTATATTTAAGAGATGAGGAATTGTGTACATTATTTACAATTGACGGATATTTGTCCTCATCTTGTTTGTTGACACGTTTCGGCTGATATACACTCCAGCCTTCATGAGGTGTCTTGTGGAAATTTCGAACCCCGGTTCTTATTCCTAATGTATTTTTTCGTTTATTATTATTATTATTATTATTATTATTATTATTATTATTATTATTATTATTATTAGTATTATTATTATTGTTCAGTAGTTTTATTTTTATAACGTGCTTTCACTTCACTACCGAGTGCAGCTCTGTGTGCCTTGGGTATGTGCTGTGGTTTGCTGTGGTGCTCTTATGTTTACTGTATTGAAAGTGTTTTGCGTAGAATGTGTGCAGTACCCAGTAGTGCAATTTTCTGTGTGTTATATATATTTGTAAGTCCTGGTGTTTTTGTTATGTATTTGTCTGAATATTTTTTTATTATACCTAAGGCACCTACTATGATAGGAATTGTGTCTGTTTTTAGATTCAACATTCGAGTTATCTCTATTTCCAGGTCTTTGTATTTTGAAAGTTTTTCCATTTCTTTTAGAGAAACGTTGTCTATTATTATTATTATTATTATTATCATTATTATTATTATTATTATCATTATTATTATTATTATTATTATTATTATTATTATTATTATTATCATTATTATTATTATTGTTATTATTATTATTATTATTATTATTTTATGTTTGACTTTTGTTTTGCATTTGTACAAGTTGGATCCAAATCTCACCCAGAGACCTCAAGAGACAACAAGTTAGAATTTCATGTAGGTGTTATTATTATTATTATTATTATTATTATTATTATTATTATTATTATTATTATTATTATTATTATTATTATTATTATTATTATTATTATTATTATTATTATTATTTTATTTTTATAACGTGCTTTCACTTCACTACCGAGCGCAGCTCTGTGCGCCTTGGGTATGTGCTGTGGTTTGCTGTGGTGCTCTTATGTTTACTGTATTGAAAGTGTTTTGCGTAGAATGTGTGCAGTACCCAGTAGTGCAATTTTCTGTATGTTATATATATTTGTAAGTCCTGGTGTTTTTGTTATGTATTTGTCTGAATATGTTTTTATTATACCTAAGGCACCTACTATGATAGGAATTGTTTCTGTTTTTAGATTCCACATTCGAGTTATCTCTATTTCCAGGTCTTCTGTATTTTGAAAGTTTTTCCATTTCTTTTAGAGAAACGTTGTCATCTGCTGGTATTGAAACATCAATTAGAAGGCATTTTTTTCCTTCATGATCTTTGACAACTATATCTGGTCTATTCGCCTTAATTTCTCTATCTGTGTGTATTGGCATATCCCAGAGTATGGTTGCTTTCTCGTTTTCTGTGACCTTTTCTGGCGTGTGTTTATACCATCTTTTTTCTGTTGCTATTCCATAATGTTGGCATAGCTTCCAGTGTATATAGGTCCCCGCTCTGTCGTGTCTGTGAATATATTCCTTCTTAGCCAGGACTGGGCAGCCAGAGATAATATGATTTATTGTTTCTTGTCGATCTCCACATATTCTACAGTTACTTGTTATATTTCTTTTCATTATGTGTTTTTGGTAATTTCTGGTGGGGAGGCTTTGGTCTTGTGCAGCAATTAAAAATCCTTCAGTCTCTGCTTTGAGTCCTGAGCTTCTCAGCCATTGCTGGGATTTTTCTCTGTCTATTTCTTTCGCATTTAGTTTAGCCCAGTATTTACCATGTAGGGGCTTTTCTTGCCATCGTTTTATCATGGTCCGTTGCTGTTCTAGTTTTAGTTTGGATTTCATTTGTTTTATAGCTTTTGTTGTTTCTTCTTCTTCTTCTTCGTATTTGTTAGGTAGATTGATTTCTTGTTTGTATTTGTCAGCTTCCTTAAATACTGAAAACAGTTTTTTTGTTTTGCTCGTGTTTTGTGGCTATTTGTATTAGTTTCCCTTGCTTCTGGAGTAGGTATTTTTGCAGTCCTATGGTGGTTATTTTATAATAGTTTTCTAGCTGTATAAGACCCCTGCCACCTTCTGTGCGTTGTATATATAGCCTTTCTATGTCAGATTTTGGGTGGTGCATCCTATATCCTGTCATTATTTTTCTTGTTTTCCTGTCTATTTTACATAGTTCGTTTAGTGTCCAGTTAAGGATGTTGTAGCTGTAGCTTATAACTGGGACAGCTAAAGTGTTGATACCCATTATCTTGTTTTTAGCATTGAGCTCTGTTTTTAGTATTGATCTAACTCGTCTATAGTACTCTTTCTTTATTTTTTCTTTCATTTGTGTATGTTGTATCCTATCTATATTATTATTATTATTATTATTATTATTATTATTATTATTATTATTATTATTATTATTATTATTATTATCATTATTATTATTATTATTATTATTATTGTTATTATTATTATTATTATTATTATTATTCAGGTCATTGCTTGGAATCGAACTCGGAATCCTGGGGTTAGTTGCCTGCGCTCTTAACTACTACGCCATACCATATGCCCGTGGGAAATTATGGAGGGAATTTTTGGGAGAGTATGCTTTTAGGGTAGTTGTTGTTTGATAGATAGTTACTGAGCTCGATCATTTCTTCGTGGTGAGTATCACGATCGCTATTCATATTCATTCCTCGATGTTTTAGGCACTCAGCAGTCCCTCTCTTTATACCATCAGTCAAGTACTTGGGTGAATAAAGATGACTGTATCCATCCTCTAACATTACATACAAGTTTTGTGCCAAAATTAGAATCAGCAAATTTTACTACTACTACCGCTGCTACTACCACTACTACTACTACTGCTGCTGCTGCTGCTGCTACTACTACTACTACTACTACTACTACTACTACTACTACTACTACTACTACTATTATTATTATTATTATAGTTATAATTATTATAATTATTATTATTATAATAATTATTATTATTATTTCGGTATCGGTAGGGCGGCGAGCTGGCAGAATCGTTAGCACGCCGGGCGAAATGCTTTGCGGTATTTCGTCTTACGTTACGTTCTGAGTTCAAATTCCCCCGAGGTCGACTTTGTTTTTCATCTTTTCGGGGTCGATAAATTAAGTACCAGTTATGCACTGGGGTCGATCTAATCGAATTAATCCCTTTGTCTGTCCTTGCTTGTCTCCTAAATGTTTAGCCCCTTGTGGGCAATAAAGAAATAAGAATCGTTAGCACGCCGGGCTAAATGCTTAGCGGCATTTCGTCTGTCTTTACGTTCTGAGTTCAAATTCCGCCAAGATCGATTTTGACTTTCCCCCTGTAAGAAATGATAAAAGATGTACTAACTAACTTCTAAGATGGATGTAATCGACTGTTCTCCTCAACCGAAATTTCTCGCCTTCTTCCAAACCAGTATTATTTCCAAACCAGTATTATTTCAGTCAAATACTGCAATTTATGTACTCCACTAGAAATGTTGATTTGTGCCTATAGCACAAAGAATTATTATTCCATAGTCGATCTCGTAAAATCGTTAGCGAACAGACCAAAACGTTTAGCAGGATTTCATCTGAGTTTAAATTCCGTCGATAAAATAATTTGCATTGAAGTATGAAGTTTAATGTAAATTACTTGCCTCCACCCCGAAATTTCAGACCTAGTGCCTATAGAAAAAGTGGATTATTACTTCACGTCATAACTTAATATATATCCCATCGATTTCGACATGTACTGCATTATTCCTGGGTCAATAAAATAGCATCAGCTAAGCATTAAATGTCGATGCCATCGATAGTCATCTGCGTCGAAATGTCGAAAAGCATGTCAATACAGGAAATGTCAAAATCTGAATTATCATTATCATTGTTGTTGTTGTTTTTGATGATAATTTTGTTGTTGCTGTTGTTGTCGATTTTGCCCTTTTCTTGTTGTATGTTTGCTCTGTTCCATCCTCATCTCATGCCTCGATTGGAGGATAAGAAGAATCGCTAGTGAGCCAATAAAATATCTTGAGCTGCTCAAATGCTCTCTACATTCTAAATTCAAATCTCATCTGCGCCACCGTTGCTTTCTTTTCTTTCAGGATCCATAAGAAATGTAGTAATGAATATCTTAGGACGATATAATGATATGTTACATGAAAAAAAGGATAGCCAAAAAATTGTTTAGAATTCATTTGTATACACATATATATATTTGTTTCTTTTAGAATCGTATAAAACTGAGACGTTGCGCACCAAATGGTCTTTCTCGATATACACCTGGAATGAAATAAACTGTTCTTAGAAGAGTGAAGGGAATATATGACGTCATTTATTTATTACTTCCTTGTGTCTACTTGCATCAAGAAGTAACTGATACCATTGCAGCATATATCTTTTCGCTAGTTGAAGAATTGACACAGCCACCTGTTAAAATGTCAATCTGCTGCAAACGCCATCAAAATCAGTATTGCTTTGAGAATGTTATGTTTCATTAAGTGTATGTTATGTTTGATTAAGAATAACTGACACGAGCTATTTCCTTGATATTGTTGTAACATTGAAAGTGCTAGGTAGTGAGAAAATATGTAGACACGTGTAGCTTCGGACTCATAGCACGGTCTACATTTGATTTCAATGAATTTCTTTAATACATATTTCTTTTATTTTTGGATTCCTAAATCCCGACATCGTGCAAATATAAAATTGCACTGCTGTTGCTGCTGCTACTGCTGCTGCTACTACTACTACTACTACTACTACTACTACTACTACTACTACTACTACTACTACTAATACTAATAGTACTACTACTAGATCCACTACCTATACCCTTCAGTTTCCAAGCTACTTACCAACGTGATCATATTTCACTTATTAAATGCTTAAATCACATGAGGTATCAGGTGGTCTAATTAGCAAATAAATAATTGCTAAATAGGCCTTAAATCACGCACCACATTTTTCTTTTTGGTTCTTTTTGCATTTGTTTTTGCTTTTTGCATAATCTTATAAAAAAATCGTGTTTAGAATACAAATTTGCAAAAAATTTCTCAGAATTCCAAAAACTAAAAGGGTTATGTGTGGTTCTAAGGCGTGCGTAAAGCAGATTTTCGCCAACATTTCATTTGTTTACAGTTGACAACTCGTGAAGTCACGCACAAAATTACAGCTTCCAAATTGTGTTTCCTGACTGGTTAAGAATTATCACTTTAAACTCCAACATTTAAAAACAATTTTCTGGAAAAAATGAATTATCCACTGAGATTCAATGTACAAAATTACATGAATACACCAAATTTTCAAATTTTACTTAACTTTAAAGTTTCCACAAATGCAGCCAAACAGAAAAGATCCAATTATTATACAGATCATCACTTGCAGGATAGATACGAACAGGGAAGAGATTCTGGAGCGTTGGCGTTCTAACGAAGAAAGTTTAAGCAATAATGTTAGTTAATGCAGTGTCGAAAAGTTTGAAGCAACCAAGAGTAATGAGAACAGGAAAGAAATTCGGTGAAGCGTACAATGTAGATGAGTTACGAAGCCGTCCATTATAAGAGTCTACTCTTATAATGGACGGCTTCGTAACTCATCTACATTGTACGCTTCACCGAAGCGTACAATATAACAGCAATACAAAGGATATAGGCGCAAGACAGCACGCTTGTAGCCCCGATTAATTATATAATTTCAGTGAGTCGAAAAGCCCAGCTTTAGATACGGTGCATCAGCAGTGCCCCAGTTTTAGGAACAGTATTACGTTTTGTACACCCCTGGGTTTTTTAATGCGTCAGCAGGTATCAAGAGGTGAAATAGTTTGTCCTCCTGGATAGAAAAGCTAATCTTGTGGATGCTGCCCTAGCTACTCTGAGGATACTTACGCCACGACAGATCAGTTTTAGTGAAGGGTAAATGTAAATGCCGTGCATGTTTAGAGAGGTTATTTTGCATGTTTTATTACCAGCATACCAGCAATGTCAATAGTAGCTTAGTAGTAGCGTAGTAGTAGCAGTAGTAGTAGTAGTAGTAGTAGTAGTAGTAGTAGTAGTAGTAGTAGTAGTAGTAGTAGTAGTAGTAGCAGCAGCAGTAGTAGTAGTAGCACTAGCAGCTTAATAGCAGTAGCAATAGCATTAGTAGTTGCAGCAAAAGCCATCGAGATGAAATCTGTAGGACATATTTTTATAACTACATTTAACCTCTCAAAGTAGAAACGAACATATATAAAAAGATGTCCTTCCGTTGAAATGTAATTTCAATAAATTTCTCTATCTTTGTGCAGCTAAGGATTGCTATGCATTTTACATTTGATGTAATGTTCTCATTGCTTAATTAAATGGAGTCGCATGAAACGATCGTACGGCATTCACTTTGGATATCCTTGTTTCTTATTTTGACTTTAATCACCTATATATATATAAATATTACCAAGAAAGATACAACATATTTCAAAGGTTAGAGTGTATATTTCATATTTACCTCTATATTTCAAAGCGTCGGAATACTCCACAGTATGCATAGGTGATATTAAGTTAGACATGGCCTGGGACAATACCGGCCGAGACCTCTCAACATATCAAAGTATATACCTATACGTGTGTATTTGACATAAAAAATGTCAAATACTCAAATTCTCAACAAGGTGCTGAGTATAGTTCATCAAGTAATAATACATTAATTGTAGTAGCAACTAGGAAAATGAGTACACAAAAAAAAAAAAAAAATATTAGATGCTTTATAAAGTTTAAAGTTAGCTTCAAGCACACGTTCATTCAATGAATATTTTTGAATTTAGAAATATTTCTAACAGACCCAGTCACGTTGAAAAATAGGAAACATGTCTTAATCTGGCAGCTAAAACGAAAGAAATATGGTGATGCGGATAACATCATTTTGACAGAGAGAATACTACTTTTCACCCTGGCCATTGGTCACCGAAATCTTCAAGCAGTACTTGGAGGGAAAGTAGGGAGTAGGGAAGGAGAAACTGCTCTCGTGTACATTTTTACTTGGTAATTCATAGCTATGAAATGATATATATATATATATATATATACACGTGTGTGCGTGTGTGCGACGTATATGTGTGTGTGCATATATATGTATATATATATATATATATATATATATATATATATATATATATATATATATATATATATATATATATATATATATATATATATATATATATATGTGTGTGTGTGTGTGTGTGTGTGTGTGTAGACATACATACGTACACATATAGACACGCACAAACACGAACATCCGTTGATATGTACATGTGTGTACACGGGTGTGTCCCTATGTGCGTCTACCTTAGTATATGTGCCCACTTCACATATACTTATTATCTGCATCAGTTTGATACATCCGTCATGAAAGATTTGAGACACCATCATTGTCTAATTCTTTCTCTTCTGTCACTCTTTGTAGAAGCCAAACCAATGATCTAACAACCGCAACGACAATAATCAACAATGAGGATCTATTTTAAAACGGGGGCGCCAGTTTTCATTTATGTTTTATGTATTGTTTTTGGTACGGAAAGACTTTCAAACTTCGTATACTTATCTATTTTGTGTTGTAGAACAGAAAAATATTTTTGTATTCGAATTTATTTCATGTAAAAAATTGTCTTATTTCGATAATTTCTACTAATCACTGACGTCTATTCAGTTGAAAACAGTTAGCGCTGTAACGGTGTGCATCTTATTAATCCCCTAACCCTAACCCTAACCCTAACTAGACTGTTAACCGTAACCCTAACCCTAACCCTAAAACTAACCCTAACTCGAGAATCCGAACTCTAAAATTGTCACACACATAGATACGGACAGCGTAATTTATTATATAAACAATATATGCGTATAAATTACGATTAAACCGGATGAAATATGTCACAGGGAATAACATTTTTATGACCGCCCAGCAGTAACTCTATTGAGCTGAATAGACGTCAGTGATTGGTTGAAATTACAGAAATACGACTACTTTAACATGGAATAACTTGCGAATTCCTTTTTTTTGTTAAGATGACTAAGAATAAAAGATGTTTTATATGACACATTCTACCAGTGTCCCAAGTTTCAAAGTGTTTCGTTAGTGTTTCGTTAAGAAAATACTGGCGCCCCCGTTTTAAAATAGATCCAACAATGATGATGATGATGATGATGATGATGCTGACGATTGTTCCATTTATTTGCCACAATGATATCAAAATACGTGGGCATTACAAGAAATGCATACGGTTTGGGTGTGTATCTGGGTTTAAGGTGCGAATAAAGGAAGTAAAATGTAAGATGAATATTATTAGTGGTAGTATTAATAGCATCAACAGATAGCAGCAGCAGCAACAGCAGCAGCAGTAGCAGTAGTAGTAGTAGTAGTAGTAGTAGTAGTAGTAGTAGTAGTAATAGTAGTAGTAGTAGTAGTAGCAGCACCAGCAGCACCAGCAGCACCAGCAGCACCAGCAGTGCTGATAACTTTCTTCTGTCATTCTGCAAGTGTTTATAGGTGTTGGAGGTGGTGGTAGTGGTGCTGGTACTCTGTCTATTCGTTTACTGATAATGTTAGAAATGATACCAGCGAATATAGGACGCTTTTTAAACAACGTACTATATTGCTTTTGTGGTTGTTACTTTTGTCGGTGGTGGTGGTGGTGGATGTTTTCGTGGTGATTGTGCTGGCGTTGCTGCAACTTGTATTAGTGGTAGTGGTGACGATGATGGTCATGTTTTTAGAAGTGTATGTAGTCTTGGAGTTAGAAATATTGGCTTTTTTATTTTGTTTTATTTGATACCCTTTTTTTATTTTGTAGTCTAAGTATTCACAGTTGTCTTGATAGCAAACGAAATAATATAATTCTTTGTCTCTGAAATTATTTGATATAATCAAAGTCGGTTGAAAACTATTGTTCTCTTATCTAGATTTGGGTTTAATGGTGAACACAGATAAAGTCGGATACTGCACGCTTCAGACGAGGAGTATTCAGACAATATTTCGGGGTTACTTGGCTGGTATTGTTTAAAGGTATCTCAAGCTGACGGGTCAAATTTACTATACCAATAACTGTTCTCCGTAAGTAAGTAACGTGTTGTGCATATGTATTGTCCATCTCTGTGTGTATATGTGTGTTGTGTCTATGACTGTATACATAAATGGATGTATGTATCGATCTAATAATGTGTTTGTTTGTGCGTGTATGTATATACATATTTGTGTGTGTGTATCTCTGCTTGTATGTATATGCTTGTATATATATATATATATATATATATCACTCTGTGTGTGTTTATGTGTATCTGCATATATATCAGTATAGATACATATATATGTCTCACAAATCAATTCACACCGACCTACATACATACCGAAGTTCACATAGCATTCTGAAATGTACTTTTGGAATAAACTATGATAGAGACGCCTCATTGAAAAGAAAAAAAAAACGTAGTATGAACATAAAAAAAAAAACATGAATATGTCAATATCGATGTCTATCATCATACAATTGAAATCGCATTTACATTTTTGATTAAATGCTGTGTATGTTTAAAAGTAAATGAATGACGACTCTGTCGATGAAAGACCAAACCTAAACACAATTGTGATCGTAAACCATAAATAGGATCTTATTGTCAACAAGCAGGAAATATTTTCTTTAAAATTGTGAATACACGGCCCAAATAACTATGATAGTTAGAGCCACCATTGACCACATTCGCAAGCTCGCTTACACATATATGCTTTCCAAGACTGAATATTGTCTATTGAAACAGTGTATATGTATAAAAATTTGTGGACATGGACATGCACACATAGATATTTTTTCCGAAGTAACTGTGATTCAGCATCCATTATTTTGTCTATCTATCTATCTATCCATCTATCTATCTATCTATCTATCTATCTATCTATCTATCTATCTATCTATCTATCTATCTATCTATCTATCTACCTGTCTGTCTGTTACTTAGTCTGTCACTGAATATATTTTTCTACATACGTTTTTATGTATCTATTTCAAGTAATGATACACCAGATGTCGTAAGATAATACGTATGTAAAATTAGTATTCATGTTCGCTTCCTGCCTAAACTCTAAACTGCGACACAACTAAATGTGTATGAATGTTATTCCTGTCTACATGAAGTTCCCATTGGCGAAGTCTAATGGGCCAGAAACTAACATCTGGAGAGTCACTATAGAGAATCACTGGACAGATATGCTATTTTACACTTTTGTTGCCATAAGACAGAATCTTTCTCCATGTTAACCGCTGTGAATTTACTTTTGAATTATAAAATATGTTACAACCATACTAAGACTAGACTAAAATTCGTATTTTCACAATCTCTGCTTGCTACTGATGCTGATATTTTCATTCCGACCGGGCCCTCCACTAATGCAACTCACTCACTAATGTTGATTGTTTTAAATTAAAAGTACGGCTTTGAATCTTCCAAGGGTTATCTCTCTTCAACATTTCTCATTTACGAAGTACAAAGACCAAAAAACGCGCAACTTGGAATCCGGAATAGGAACGAATGGGTAGACCTGGTGTCGTTTTTTTTCTTTTTCTCCACGTTAACTGCATTTTAAGTAATTTTGAAATGTAAAAGTATGTCATAAACATATTTTAACTAATCTAAAATTTCGTTTATTCCTAACCACTGTTTCGCACTAGTGCTACTAATATTTTTTATACATTCATATATCGATAGAACTTAAGAGACAAATCCAAATTGTAAAGACAGAACCCATGGAAAGTGAAAAAGGCGAGTACAAAAAAAAAATGTAGCCTTAGCACCACATCTAACAATATATTGAATAAAAGCACACGCAAAGACATATCCACTAAAATTGATACTGAAGCTGATTTCCATGAATCAACAAAAATAAAAGACAGCATCTAAAGATCAATAAACAACTATCAAAAAATATCACTAAACCAACTCTGATTCTGTATGCAGCCTTCTCATTTTCATTCCGCACTCCTTGAATAAACTGCATTATCATTATTTCTACTCGGGGTTGTCTTCCTCTTATGAAATTGACTCCTGTACAATTGCCGTGGGGTCTTCATTATTTTGCTGCTATTTACATAATATATTTCTCTCATAGGTATTCACTTTCACCAACAAGTATATCCCAGCCTTTTTCTCCTCTCTTTTCTTCCTGTGCTATCTATCTTTTTTCCATTTCTTTCTTTCTTTTTTCTCTTTCTTTCTTTCTTTATTTTCTTTCTTCTTTTCCTTTTTTATGACAACTACATTCCCCCCACCATCCCCTTTCCCATATTTAACGTTATTATAGATACGTTACTCTTTACCCCTCCACTCCATAGCTTAAGATACAATATACTAATATATACTCTTGTTATTTACACCACCTGTCCTCGTCTGTTGTAATTATTTGTATATTCTCCCATATATATATATATATATATATATATATATATATATATATATATATATATATATATATATATATATATATATATATATATATATATATATACATATATATATATATATATATATATATATATATATATATATATATATATATATATATATATATATATTAACGTATTACTGTTTACTCTTTTACTTTTTTCAGTTATTTGACTGTGGCCACACTGGAGCACTGCCTTTACTCGAGCAAATCAATCCCAGGACTTATTCTTTGTAAGCCTAGTACTTATTCTATCTCACCCTGTTGCCGAACCGCTAAGTTAACACACCAACATCGGTTGTCAAGCGATGTTGGCGGGGACAAACACAGACACACAAACATATACACATACATGCATATATATTTATACATATATACGACCGGCTTCCTTCAATTTGCATCTACCAAATCCACTCACAAGGACATAGTCGGCGGAGGCTATAGTAGAAGAGACTTGCCCAATGTGTCAGGTAGTTGGACTGAACCCAGAACCATGTGGTTCGTAAGCAACCTACTTACCACGCTGCCGTTCTTTATTTATATATATATATATATATGTGTGTGTGTGTGTGTGTGTGTGTGTGTGTGTGTGTGTATGCGTGATTTTTCAATATTTACAAATAACACGGAAAAATAAATAAATAGTTACCAGGGTAACAAATATTCACACAGGTACCGAGGGTGTAACAGCCTACTTATAAAGGTAGACACTCCATGTTTAGTTCAAATGTTTTTCAATAATATAGATAACTAAATATATGGAGTTAAACCCAGGGTTTTTTTATTTTTTTTACTTCCGACATATATTTCGAAGAAAGCATTGGTAATATTCCAAAAGGAATAAAACGGTGTAATCCCACGCTTTACAAATCGAAGAAAAGAATCATGTCTCACAGACACTGCGCACAAAGAAAGAAAACGTGTAGTTATATCCAACCTGGAACTGAACAACTAAACTAGGAGAAATAATAATCTTGACCAAGTCTTTACCACCAATACTGATTTCAATCAAAATGTTCAAGTTCATCTAACAGCTATTTCTGACCGCAGCTTTATATATATATATATATATATATAGAGAGAGAGAGAGAGAGAGAGAGAGAGAGAGAGAGAGAGAGAGAGAGAGAGAGAGAGAGAGAGAGAGAGAGAGAGAGAGAGAGAGAGAGAGAGAGATGATTCAAAGAGGGCAACGTACAACTAAATAACATGAAATGTGATTCAGTACTCATAACATTGAATTGTGGGGTCTGAGTTGGAAGAAATCGAAACTGCAATGCTGAAATCAAACTTGTCTCAACATGTTGGCAACTTAAATGTACACAAGAGAATGGAATTTCTTTACGAAGAAGTAGTAAAAAATCTGTTGAAGGCATACGTAGTATTAACCCGCCTGTTCCCGCAAGAATTTACTCCCACGAGATACACGGATTAAAATGCATAACAGAACCATATAACAAACCTACTTAAAAACAAAGCTCTTTCAATAGCTGAGTTTGCTAAAAAAAGGAAAAAAAAACTTAAAAAGAAAAGAAACCGTAAACGTTGAACTGTACCTAAAAATACCTTATGCAACAGAAACTTCGGTAAGGGAACATCGAGCAGTGGAGATTATTAAGTCTAATCACAAGTTCTTTTCCCATTTTACGAAACGAAAATCATCTTCACAAGCATATTGGCACTCTAGAAGACCAAGATAGAGCATATACTGACGATTCACCACACATATGCGTTTTATTGACTCAAAGCTCGAATAACGCATTTTCCCAAACTATAACCGACAAAATAGTACATAATTCAAGCAAATATTTTGATAACAAGAATTAACTTCAGCGACACATCTAGAAATTAATGATATTACAGAAGAATCAGTTTATAATGATCCAGATTCCATCTACTCAGTATCTGAGCCAGAGGGTCTCCCAGCTATACCGTTAAGAAACCTATAAAAACAACCTCGCCAAACCATTCAAAGATTCTATTTGAAAAGTATCTAGATATCGGCATATCCCCAGGACTACTGGAAGACGCAGTAGTAACAGCTATATACTAAGTAGTTAGCAGGTTTGAAAGTAAAAATTACAGTCTTGTTTTTTCCGCATCTAAAATTATCAAGCGCATTGTCTCAAAGAGAATAATTATGTACCTTATTGGAAAATAACCTCTTGATTAATGCACAATATGGTTTTCAGACTGGAGAAAGTTACCTGTCACAATATATACTATACCATTATCCTCAATAATATTTTGGAAGGAATGAACGCTGTCTCCATATAATTTGTTTTGCTAACGCCTTTGACAAGATTGATCATACAATCATTTGTCATAGGCTAAGGGAACTTAGTATCACAGAAACACTCAGAGAATCCTTCACGGTAGAAATCATTTGTCCTGCTGCAAACATTTACCCATTAAAAATCTTCTGTAATTAGCGGTTACCTCAGTGCACGATTCTAGAGCCATCATTATTTGTCATCCTCCCGTAGTGTATAAGCTCACCTGTGCGCTCGGACAACCTGATGAGCCATAACGATGATACCAGAACATCGATGCCTATCCATACTCCAGGAACGAGTATCATACTCCAAAATATATCAGACCTCGTTTATTAGTTGGAACATAAAATCAGTATGAGATATAATATATCAACATACGGTACTTAGGTGAAATGATGTCAAAACATGCATCTTTCATCAGGCACATCATCAAATGAGCCTCTAAATGCAGACATCTCATAGGATGGATCTTACGAACATTCATAACAAGAGAAACTGAAGTTATTTTGAATCTATGGAAATCCTAATTTCTGACCACATTACATTACTGCTCATAGCTTTGCTCTCAACCACATCCGATCACGTTCAAGAAATTGAAATAGTTAAACAGAGCGATGACCAGAATAAAAGCACTTTGGAAATCACAATCAGTCTGCTATTTAGTGGTCCATATTTGTTCAAGTGCTTACCTGAAGAACTAAGAAATATAAAAAGAACCTCTTCTGGAACATTGACAAAAACGTTGGATAAAATCCTAAATTTGATACCCAACTAATCAATGATAAATGCAGGGAAGATCAGCTGTTAGAAACTCAGCCATAGACCCACATCCAGCTATAAAGTGACAACAGTAATGAAATGAATTAATACGGTACTCCAGCACGGCCGCTGTCATGCGTGTGGATTCACTAAAAGTATTAAAAAAAGGATGTGTATATATACAAGGTTCTACATTTTTTCTCGATAGTATTAAATATACCTTTCACATTTTTTAGTTATTTCAAGACTTAAACAACCTTTATCATTCCAACAGTTGCATACATTTCTAAAATCATTTCTTTTACTTGATTATTTGATATGTTCAATGCGTCTTCATTTATCTATTTCGCATCCGTTAATTATTTCCATTCAAATGAGTCCACATACGTAATTCATACAGCGCAGGTGAATCGACTGAGGCAGGTGAGAGATCTAGATTAAATATATTTCGTATATAGTCTAATAATAAAATTATCTGTAAGAAGTTCAACGAGTAAACTATACTTCCCATTGGTTAAGATGTGTAGATGCTAATTTCATCTCATTATTAGACCCAACAGCCATTTAATCGGTAAGGTTAGCGAGGATTAAACTAGAACTAATGAGATTTTTAAAAAATACTGACTATATTATATTAAAATTAAAATATTTATTAAACATATCCGAACAAGCATATAGCAGAGCATCATTACTGCAGTTCATTTACCATAAAACAATATTATATATACACATATATACGTAATGTATGTACATGTGTTCATGCATCGACGTTTATGGTAAGTTTAGGGGTATGCAAATACAGCTCCCATTTCATTATGCCGGCTACCGGCTGACATAAGTGAGTCAGTTTTACAGTTTCCACATAGTTATTCCGGTATAATGTAGGATAAATATAATAATAATAATTCTAGGATGGAATTTAATACATCGCTACGTGCGTTATATGTTTATTTATGTATGTATGTGTGGATATATATATGTATATATGTACATGTATATACATAAACATGTATATGTATATACACACACACACACACATACACACACACACACACACACACACACACACATATATATATATATATATATATATACATATATATATATATATATATATATATATATATATATATATATATATATATATATATATATATATATATATATATATAAGAAACAAAGCCGAAGACAGGTGTATAAACAACAAAATAGGTGTATTAGTTTAACGCTTGGGAATGTGAGAAAATCTTTTACGTTTCGAGCCTGTGCTCTTCAAGCTATACATATATATATATATATATATATATATATATATATATATATATATATATAAAGAGAGAGAGGGGGGGGGTAAAATAATGGAAACACCTTAATTTTCAAACATTATCGTCTTTGGCAGTAATTACAGCTTGAATGCTACGAGTTATTGACTCGTACAAAATTTGAATTGTTTCCAAAGGAATTTTGTCCATTCTTCAGCTAAAACAGTCTCCAGTTCTTGTAGTGATGATGATGGAGGATATCCACTCCTTACTTGTTTTTCTAAAATGCATCATAAATGTTCAACAATATTGAGATCTGGGAAATGTGGTGGCCAGGTATGAGAGAATTAAATAGAGGGAAATAGAAGAGTTAAGTATAATACGTTAATTGGAAAGTGAGAGATATAGGAAGTTTAAATGGAGATAGAGAATAAAAACAAAAATATGTGTTTGATGTTACAGCTGCAGTTCCATTATATAAGGAAAGTACTGTGTAGAATGGGTAGAAATGATTCTTGTCTTTGATATGTAAATTCCGATAGGAGTTCATATTTCGTTGCAAATGGATAGTATGGAGATATTGATTCAATGCATTGTTCATGCAAAGGAGTCTTCAGGTGTGGAGGAAATTTTGAGAAGGTACTGGTTGGGATAAGTAAATAGAGAGAATAGAATAGATATGTATGTTAGAAGGAGGAGGATGTCATTGGTCAAAAGCAATAGGAGACGAAAGAAAGAAAGAAAGAAAGAAAGAAAGAAAGAAAGAAAGAAAGAAAGAAAGAAAGAAAGAAAGAAAGAAAGAAAGAAAGAAAGAAAAGTGAGTAGTAAACCCGAAAAACAATGGGAGGAATAATAAGATATACTGGTCAAGTTTCTAAAAGTAGACGTCGGCATTTATTGTACTGGGTAAAATGATAGTGGGGGCTGATGAATTAGTGAGAGAAAGAAAAATATGTATATAGATATATGCACACATTCACACATATACAAATAAATATGTATGTGCATTATTATATACGCCCACCTACTCATGTACCTATACACATACGCATACATATATATGCACACGTATATATATGTTTATATATGTATTATTAAACAAATAAAGATCAAAATTAAAAACTAAAAAGTTAAAAAATTAAGACATTAGAAAATCGAAAATTAGTTTGTTGAAAATTTCCTGTGTGGTGATTTCGGTTGCATTTAGATGTGTAGTAAAATTTGAAGGTACGAAAAAAGTGGCAGTTGCATATCCCTAGGGCCTCAATATACTTATTTAGTAGTATTAAAAGGTTGTGTTTTAATATGTGGAATGACTCTTTTAGGCATAACTTACAGGCTGAGCGTTGACCTTCGTATGAAAGCCCTGAATCTATTATGGACCATGATCAGTTATATGGAACATTCCTATGTTTGCGATGGTGTATGTGACAGGCAAGGGTCGTGGATTTCTGTAGCATTCTGTGGACGGTACTTGTGTAAATTACGTATCACTTACATAGCCTTATCTGCCAGTATGAGTATTCTGGAAAGGAACACCTTAACACACACACACGCACACACACACACATACATACACACATACATACACACACACATACACATATATACAGGAGAAACTAAAGTTACGATGAAAAGAAATCAGATATTAGATCATTAACATCTTAGCTTTCACCTGTTTCTGTTAATCTTCTGTTGTAGGACAGCTGACATGTTACATATGTCTGATATATGTAAGAACTGAAAACAAAATAATAGTGAAACAAAAGTAATCTGTTTAATTTGACCAGATGGCACACCGCAAGATCCTGTGCGTGTTTGCTTGAACTACTATAATTATCCTCCCCATATTCCTCAACCGAAAAATATCTACTTGAAATAAGGCTGAGCTCTTACGCGCTTATAGTCTATAGCGTTGGGTCTATGAATTATTTAGTCAAGAAAATCTCTATTAGAGATGAAAACAGTATCCATACTAAAAGTACTTTTTAACGCCACCTAAACACGAGGTTCCCGAGGAACCGATGATAACCCTGGGAGGACTCCTCCACCAGTTTCTTATGCAGTGCACACTGCTCTCTATATATATTGCAGGCGAGGAGAGCTCCCTTCTATTTTAACTCGGAGACCGTTTCGAACATTTAATGCTCAATAACGGTAATGGATACATGGCAATCGTTCGCTTCAGCTCGCAATGTATAGAGAATTAAGTGACACACAGTCACTGATCTCGCAACAAGAAAACTAGTTAGCCAAGAAAATCTCTAAACGCGATGAAAGCAGTATTCATACTGACAACTAGCGAATAGCGGCTCTTTGCTGGAACCTGACTAACCAGCTGGAGTAGGCGTTTCAGAGAATATAAAATTTTCTTCCTAACTTCCGACGTAAATATTGTGAAGTATGTATGTGCGGGTTCACGGGAATGAGGTTATGTATAATCATGTGTGTATGGAGGAAATAAATAGTCACAAGAGAAAATGCTAAAAACAAGCTTAGACCAATCACCTTATCATAAGTTTGGAGAAATTGACAAGCATATTTTGTATTCGAATATTATGTAGTACAAAATAAGAAACGATACTTAACTGCAAAGCGAATTAAAGTGAATTAATGTCAAAACATAAGACGGGGGAGTTGAAATCAAATTTTGGAATATAAAGATCATATACTTAAAAAACGTGTTTATGAAGAGTATTGACATTTCGGCCTTTTTATTTTATCTCACTCAATATTGAAATAAAATGCCGAAATTATAAATCAATGTGCATTCAATTTTCTCCAACAACTATACCTAAAATAAGAATATGATATTATCAAAATGACACTAAAGTGAATATGCAGTTTATTAATATGCATTAAATTACAACAGTATTTCATAGAAACTACTTCTTCATCTTCACCCAATATTTCTCTTTTTCTCTTAAGCATAATTTGGGAATATATGTATGTATATATATATATATATATATATATATATATATATATATATATATATATATATATATACATATATATATATATATATATATATATATATATATATATATATATATATATATATATATATATATATATATATATATATATATATATATATATATATATATATATATATATATATATATATATATATGTATGTATGTATATATGTGTGCGTGGGTGTGCTTGTGTGAGTGCATGTATGTATGTACGTATGTATGTATGATGAATGTTTCCTTGTCTGTGTGTGTCCTTCGTGTTCGAAGCTCATTAGTAACATCCAGGAACAGAAAGATATATAGACACACGTTTTCTCGTAACGTTTGAAAAACCACGTCTGTGTCAATATATTCGTAAAGGAAGTAAGTTTAATAGATGTAAATATACAAATATAAGTCCATGCTTAATAACGCATATTCATATATGCGACAGAAAATTTATCTACGCTACATTCCGAAAATTTGTTCCTGAAATATTTCACAAGCATGCAGCAATATATTCTTCCACGCACTGACATAACGAGCAAGGTATGTACATACAAACCGAATTTGATATTATAGAGACAATGACATTCAGGAATATCTAATCTGTTTGCTCTGCCAAATAGGAGTAACATTAAATATAAGCAACAGCGTACAATCTTACGGAGATAAACAAAGGAAAAGAAAAAGGCAAAAGACGGTGCTTTTGACTCACAGTTACACAATTTGGGTATATATTATATTTTAATATTTCTGTCCATAATAAGGCGGGGAGCTGGCAAAATCGTTAGCAAACTGGACAAAATAGTTAGCGTCATTTTATCCGTCTCTACGTTCTGGGTTCAAATTACAGAGAGGTTGAATTTTACTTCCATCATTTTGGGTTTTGATAAAATAAGTACCTGTTGAACAATGGGGTGGATATGAAATTACTGACCCTGTGCAAATACTTGAATTCAACATTGAAATTTCTTAAGGCGGCGATTCTGCCAGCAGAATCCCTAACACGCCGTCTTTATGCCCTGAGTTCACATTCCGCCGAGGGTGACATCGGCCTTCATTTTGGGGTGTCGATAAGATACGTACTAGTTGATCACTGGAGGAAATGCAATCGAATGTCCTCTCTCTCTAAATTACGGACCTTGTAGCAAAATTTTATATCATATTAATGAGAATAATTTTATCTGGGTGCGTGTGTGTGCATGTGCATGTGTGTGTGTGTGTGCGTGCATGTATGTGTGTGTGAGAGAGAGAGAGAGAGAGAGAGAGAGAGAGGGTGTATGTGTATGTATGTGTTCACTGGCACGTATCAGCGTGTTCTCAACAGTGTGTTATAGTGCTGATTACGTGTGTGATATCGAATATGTGTATGCGACGCTTTCGTTGGTGGGTAGGCGAGTTTTTACAAACATTTAAATCATGTTGCTTGACAGAATTGTGGTAAAGTACTTACCAAGTCAAACATAATCGATATTCCTCGAATTTCA
>NC_142934.1:101508929-101518929 GCF_046866305.1 Octopus bimaculoides | reverse complement strand
AATGGAAATGCAATAAAGGAAATTCATAAAGATTCAAACAAAAGCACTATGAGGATGTATTTTAATTAATTATGTGATGAAGTCGATTAACTTAAAATATGTGAAGCGGAGCGATGGTTTCCAAATAAAAATAAGAAGTACGGTATTTTCATTTGCATTGCTAATATAAATTGAATGTCTACGCCCGTTACCAAAGAGCGGCTTATTATCATCAATAAAACAACGTCGATGTATCAAGTGTAAAAGTATTGAAGAATCTGCTAGATTTTCGTGGTGACATCATGTCCAACAAATGCATGGAGTACATACAGTTCATAATGGTTTAGTGTGTGCATATCGGCAATATAAAACAATTTCTAAGGGGATACGTCGTGATGGCCATCGCAATTGTTTTTTTTCTTATCTAAGCTGGGATATGATAGATATTATGATAGTGATGTGATTTCATATGGCTTACTGCTGAAGGAAAGGTAAATTTAAAGTAGGGAACCTACATTAAAAGGGAAAACATCTTAAAACTATAGTTTCCATAATTTAATTGTAGCGCATGTTTTGTAATACGGGTTATTTTGCATAAATTTAATTAGCTTTATTCGCATGTTGCTGCGAAAGCTATATTATTCACATTCAAGAAGCTATTTCAAGTTAACTTTTTATTGCCTTTCATTCAAATAAAGAATTGCAATGAACACTCGGTCATATGAGCGTATTCTTGTACTCGGATGAATTCTTAACGAAGCTTAAAGCATGACAGGAAAATTTTTGTATTCTTCCATTAAAATATTAAAAAAAAACACATTCATAGCCGTTTAAATTTCCACGTAGGTTATGTAATTAATACGACAGATGAAGTATATAACCAAAAACTACACTATGTACATGGAATGCTTGATGTAACATACACTTATGTCATTTTGTTGTTTCCTTATGAAATGGTATACCCTATTTGCCAACTATTCGTAAACGTTTTCGTGTCTGTGTGTCCGGTTTATATATCTGTACTTACATGATTGCTTGTTACGCACAGTTGTATACATATATGTGCCTATTCGTATATACTTATATAGATGTGAAAGTAATATATATATATATATATATATATATTGAAATCTGCTTAAGTGTATGTGTGCGTATAAATACAAGAAGAGAGGATAGACGTATCTTAACGTGACCAATCTCTACATATATATATATATATATATATATATATATATATATATATATATATATATATATATGTAGGACTGTGTAAATATGTGTGAGCGTACGTATACATGTAACAATGGCCGCTGGACTCTCTTAATATGCCTGTGTGAGTACGTAAAGGATGTATATCGATTTTGATGTCCGTATTTATGACTGTACAAGTACCATTAAGACACGCCCACCAGACCCAGTGAAGGGCAGCGAAAAATGCGTGACTACTCATACGGCGGTATCGTGTCACTGGCCATTAATGGACACCGACTTTATTAATACATACTTAAAAATGTACGTGAGAGCGTGTAAGTGTTCCAGACCAAGTGTATGCATGTGTTCGTATATGCATGTGCGTTTGTACAAGCATGTCTACGTCCGCCAGGCCACGTATGTACGGACGTTTGTACGTCCATATCTACAGCGAATTTTACTAAATTACTGTAATATACTACTTCAATATCAACAAGTCTTTCACTCTACGTTTGGCATTTAAAGTGTCATTAATGAATTATTCAGCCTGTATTCGTTTAGAATGCTACTCTGTAAATTCAACAGGCACGGAGCCTTTGGATATTCAAATTTTGGGATTTCCAAAGTCCTAGTATGCGACATCAAATCAGCAACTTTTTAATGAATAGATATGCAAAGTAATACAAAAAAAGAATGAATGATTTACAAGTATATGTAATCGTCTTCAATAGTGTATGTTCCTTCTCTGAACGTTCATAAATATTAGCAGGGAAGTTCAATATTCTCCTAATCTAGATTTAATCGATTCATTTCGTATTATTGTCCATACGTTTAAGCACTGGATCAGATAAAACCTGCGTCATATCTATGTATAGCATCCAAGTATATAATGACGAGATGTTGTGCAACTAAATGAGAAATCAAATTTCGAAATTATTTCCAAAGAGCTTTGAAATATATTAGAACATTTCAATAATTCAAACATTTCTGAAATGAAGCTTACAGTCTAATATTTGACTATAAATGGCTTTTTATTCTGCTATAAACTAATAATAACCTCTCATGACAGAATTGACGGGACTGGTCATTTCGTTTTCTTTCTTATGTCCATTAAGCAGTGGATTGATATCCTACAGCCTTTAGCTAAGGCTGAGAAAATTAGCATTAAACTTCACAGATTTAGATACAAAAAACAGATCCGTGATGGGAATTTTTGCTTCGTTAAATATATTTCTGATTGTGATTTACTAAGACTGATGCGACTTCACAGGTTATAAAAACATTTTGTTTTTCTCAAAGGTAATTTATGACTGAAATCAATCACCTAGTTCCTTAAATCTATGAATTATTTGAAACGGAGATGAGCGTGTGTTCATTCCAAAAATGACTCTTTCTATACACACACTAACTGTTATCGGGATAATAATAATAATAATTATTATTATAATAATAATAATAATAATAATAATAATAATAATAATAATAATAATGCAACACCGCGCTTACGTGACGGGTGGTATGTGGGGGTCGTTACAAATAGAAGTCAAGTGGTCAAGAAGTTGGCAAAGTCAGTCATAGTTATTCGTGTCCTTACTTGTCTAACTAACTATACTGCCATACCGGTGTGGGCGTTACAGCCCTCCAACAGATTACTACATTGGCGAACGATGAATTAACAAACTCACGAATATTACACAAACTCACAAGGAGTTACGAAACTCACAAAAGTGTTTGTGGGAATTTTACGGTATACAAAATTGTAAAATTGAGGAAGAATTGATGTCCGGTTTGCTCGAATTGGAAAAACAGCATCAACAACAACTGCAAGAATAACAGCAGAAGCAATTAATATTACAACAACAAATGCTGCAATTAAGGAGTAGTAAGTTGTCCAAGAACACTGTACTGTAAATATGTTCTAGCCAGATTATGTTGTTAACTCAATAACAGAATTTAAGTATGTGCCAGACGGAGTTACCATCGATGTATACTATAGAAGATACAAACAATTTTTAATAAATGTGCAAACATTGGGGCGAGGATATGAAAACTCGTCTAATCTTAAGAAAACTAGCAGCAGGTGAAAACATGAGCGTTATAGCAATTATGTACCACCGAAAAAGCCTTTTGACATAAACTTTAGAGAAATACAAGGCACGCTGGAAATGTTTCAACCTAGAAAAGAATAACGAGGACTACATCGCATATGCTGGTAGAGTTAACGGAGAATGTGAAAAGTTCAAACTGGACGAGTAACGCTAGACATGTCCAAGTGTCTCATTTTTACTCAGGGATTAGCTGCGGTAAAATGCATGTATGAGAACAAGAATTCTCACCAAACTTAAACAAAACCAAGCGTTAACTTTATCACAAGTGTCAGAGGAGTGTGAAAGGATACAGAAAATTGAACATAATGATTTCTCTCAAGTGAAACAAGCGTGTCTGAAACTACAAAACAGGCAGAAAAGAAATCAAGTGTGTACTAAAATACAGAACTAAGAAGACAAAAGTAAGGAAAAAAAAAACATGTTTTGCATGTGGAGGTCTACACCTGAGAAAAAGCTATCCATTTAAGCACCAGTCAATTATTACGATCAGACGTATTAACTAAGACCTCACACCAAAACGGCTGGTTTTGAGACACAAATAGAAACAGTTCCAGGGTGAGGACGCTATTTGTTCGTATATTGGATATTTCAGGAATAAATCAAACCATGTTAGTGTTGTAATCCAACTTTTGACTGTTGTAACGCTCACTCCGGTATAGCAGTATAGTTAGTTGGGCAAGTAAAGACACGAATATCTTTGATCAACTTCGCCGACTTCTCGACCACTTGACTTCCTGTCACAGTAACTGTCACGAATATTACATACCACTCTTCACGTGGAAGGGTTATACCCTTATTATGTTGAATGATATATACGTCAAATTTGGGTTAGTCTGTCTTCACGACATGCTTTGCCGATCATCCCACTCACTCAACTCGCATCTGGCCACGAAGCGATTGCGAAACCGGTCATAGACCTTCATCGCTATCTCTCGTTTTATTACTGAAGGTTTTGGTAATCCTGTAACTAAGCTCGTCCTTCATGTTGCAGCTGGATTTGTAGGAATCTCGTTCCTCGGCGCCCAACACAAAGAAGTCGAGGGCTTTGTAGACAGGCGAGTTGGGAGGTTAAATGTTAGGTGCCATAAGATCGAAAGAATGTTTGGAAAGTGAAGCCTGGGTCTTCCAGTACGTGCAACAGGGCATAGAGGCAACTATCCAGTCGATCCAAGGCTTGATCATCCTGCTCAAAACACGAACGTAGGTGTTGGTATTCAGCCTGAGGCTGTTGCGGAATAAATGAGATGGAATTATGTAGCTTTCATTACTGAGAACACCCAATAGTATGTCACTGGAAATTCCGTCCCCATCATAGTGGGAACGTTTGTGTGTGAGACAACGAGCCAACTGCTGTTCTAGGAGTTGCAAAGTTGCTCTTCTGGCCTTGAAAGGAGTGCTTCTCGTCGGAGAAGAACTACAGCATGTTGGCCTCAAGCGAGTGGTACAACTTGATACCTTCTTTTGTTTGAGTCACCTTTCCTGCATCACGTTGAACAGTAATTGGCCTTTCCTCATCTTCTAATGTAAAGTAGCTAATGACCTCAAGCAATGCCGGCCTGATGAGCTTTTCATCCACTCCTTTCCCACGTGCAATATCTCGATCGATCCACTGGGATCAATGTTGATTATCTCGTGTTTAACAGCAACGAATTCAGGTGTTCTAATGATGTCAAATCATTCCTCTCTACTGATACCTGTGGAGTCGCCCAACTTCTCTCTGACCTTATCCATCATCATTCTTCTGACGGTGAGCAAGGGTGGAAAGCTCCATGCACGGTCAATATTTTTCTTTCTTCAATTCTATATTTAAGAGATGAGGAAATACGTACATGTATTTTACATTACTGACATTATTTACATTCGACGGACATTTGTCCTAATCTTGATTGTTGTTAACACAACGCTACGGCTGATATACCCTCCAGCCTTCATCAGGTGTCTTGGGGAAATTTGGAACCTGGGTTCTCATTCCTAACGTATTTTTCGATCTTGTTGTTGTTATTATTATTATTATTATTCAGTAGTTTTATTTTTATAACGTGCTTTCACTTCACTACCGAGCGCAGCTCTGTGCGCCTTGGGTATGTGCTGTGGTTTGCTGTGGTGCTCTTATGTTTACTGTATTGAAAGGGTTTTGCGTAGAATGTGTGCAGTACCCAGTAGTGCAATTTTCTGTATGTTATATATATTTGTAAGTCCTGGTATTTTTGTAATGTATTTGTCTGAATATTTTTTTATTATACCTAAGGCACCTACTATGATAGGAATTGTTTCTGTTTTTAGATTCCACATTCGAGTTATCTCTATTTCCAGGTCTTTGTATTTTGAAAGTTTTTCCATTTCTTTAAGAGAAACGTTGTCATCTGCTGGTATTGATACATCAATTAGAAAGCATTTTTTTCTTCATGATCTTTGACAACTATATCTGGTCTATTTGCCTTAATTTCTCTATCTGTGTGTATTGGCATATCCCAGAGTATGGTTGCTTTCTCGTTATTATTATTATTATTATTATCATTATTATTATTATTATTATTATTATTATTATTATTATTAGTATTATTATTTAAGTCCTTATTTTCAGTGTAATATAAAGATGTAAACGTTTGCATTAATTTGAAATAGTTTGTTTCCTAGCTAAGTCAATATAAAACAATAAGTATAAAGCTTTCAAATAATTAACTAACATTTTATTTCTTGCAAGTATTGTTTTCGTCGCTGAAGGTGCTATTGTCAGATGCTGTATCTAAACGGTGATGAAGCAGAAATACGTTGACAATCATCATAGTTATGTCAATTGAAAGGATATTATATAACTTCGAATACGTTACCAGTGTGCCTGTTTGCTCTTTACAATTTTAATATAGTAGTATGTTATATAAGGTAAATATGGTGTTGTTTATTGTAGATCATATAATTGTTTGCGTTTTAAATCGTAGCTGAGGCAGGGTTGTAAGACAAGCATATTTTCACTTTCCCACATATAAAATCTCTTTATTTTATATTTGGCTGAAATATAGGTTGTTTATGTGTGCATATGAACCATGGTGAAAATGTAAACAAATGGCGTTTGCTATTCAAATCTTAGCTAGAAATCGAATTAAAAAGAAGGGCAGTGTGTTTGATTATTACTAAACTCTCAATTTTGTTTGATTTTATTGGTTTGCTTTTGATCTTAACATATTTTAGTTTAAACATGTAAGATAATATGTTTATCAATCAATCATAATTTACGCATCGCGTAAATATGTAGAAGAAATCAAATGTAAATTTGATTACAACAACTATAAATGCATATGTATACATGTGGGTGTACACGTGTATGCGTATCTTTACGTATGATTGTCTGCAAGCGTGTGATGTTAACGCGGATGTGTGTGTCAGTGTTTATAAAAAGATAGGGGAAAGAAAAAAATAAAACTTGTTGTTTCGTGAAAATAATGTATAAGATTATAAAGATAGAATGATTGAAGTATATGGAGATAATAGATTCATCATTATATTCACGATCGAAGCTAATCGATCGATAATCAAAAATAATTTTCAAATAAAATTTTGCAACGATATTTCAATACATCCACTAGTTTGCCCTCATCTAGGTCTCCACTACTGTCTAACCACCCTAGTTGCGACTCCACCGACTTCATTCAAATTCTCTTATTTCAAACACACACTTAAATTGAAAGAAAATTGTTTGCAACATACGCAGCAATGGTGAAATGCGTACAGAACTTGCATTCGCATAAGCTGAGATACAGAAATACGTATTTATTGACACACATAACAGTTTATTTAGAGTTAGAAAGAGTTAGAAAATCAGTCACAGGAGCAGGAACACATATTTACATACATATACACACAAATAAAACACATTGCATGTAAGCTGACTGCGTATGTGAGTATATATGCTTATATACATACATGCATACATACATATATATGTGTGTGTAAGTGTGTGTGCGGGTGCCGATGTGTGTTTGTGTGTGTATGTGTGTGTGTTTATACATGTATACGCACATATATTACACACACTTCTTTTGACTATTTACGCTATATACAAATTCTATACGAGTAAAATATTAATCATACTAACACATAAATCTATATGTATATAAATATAAGCATTCATTGAGAAAATGATCTGTCTAAAATATACAATTATATAAGCATGTATACATACGTATTATTTAGACACATACCCACAGGCACACACACACACACACACACACATGCACACACACACGCAGTTACGCACGCAAACAAAAGTAATAGATATCTATATAATCATACACAGAAATAGATATATTACATATATATATATACATACATCCATACGTTTATGTATATATAAATTTGAGTGTGTACGTTTGTGTGTGTAAATATATATATATATATATATATATATATATATATATATATATATATATATATATATATATATATATATATATATATATATATATATATATATATATATATATATGTATGTATATATATACACACATGCATGTATGTATATATATATATATATATATGTGTATATATATATTTATATATGTATGCAGCTATATAAATATATGTATGTATATATATGTGTGTATATAAATATATATGCTAAAATGTATGTATGCATTTATGTGTATATATTGTGCATATATATATATATGTGTGTGTGTGTACCTATACAAATATTTGTATATATGCATGTATATATGAATATATAATTTTATATGCACGTGTAAATATATATATATATATATATATATATATATATATATATATATATATATATATATATATATATATATATATATATATATTACGTCTTTTGATTAGAGGATTCTCTATGTGAGATCGTGCGTTGAAGAATATTCTGTTGTGCCTGGGAAGTGTCATTCTCTCTTAGTGCCTTTCCACTCATTTATTTATATATGTTTTCTAAAATTTCGTTGCTTCTTGCAACCTTTTCCATAGTTGTTAACTCTGTCCGTTATTCAAGTTCCGTTCTGTTTGTGTGGTAGTACGCATATATGTGCGTCAGTGTGTGTGCGTACATACATGTATGTATATATATGTGTATGTATGTATGTATGTATCTATGTATGCATGCATGTAAACGTGTGTATGCATGTGTGTCTTTATGAATGTGCGTGTGTGTGTTTGCATCTGTTTATGTGTGCGTATGTCTCCTTGTGTGTGCATGTCTGAGTATGTATGTGTGTGTAAGTATGGATGTGTATCTCCATATGTGTGGGCGTGTGTCTCCATGTGTGTCCTTGTGTGAAGTTTGTGCGTATATGGTCATGTGCTTCTGGTTTTTTTTGTGTATGTATGCGTATGTGTGCTTGTCTGTTCATTTCATATAATGTATGTACCTATCTGTTCATATAATATATGTGCCTGTCTGTGTGTATGTCTATCTGCTTATTTTCATATCAATATGCCTACACAATGGTTACGCAGAGACGACATAAACCTCGTCATGGGGCCCCCAACCAGACCAGTTTGTAGAACGAATATCTCCAGGAATAATGGACTGTCGTACTTTCTCTCACAAGTATTACGACTTCTCATAGAAATGTTCCTAGATATATGTGTGAGCACGGAATATCTCTTCTGTAAAATCAGTACGTGTAACCACTCCAACGACCTCACAATTTGTGCAGTGGGTAGTATGGACGTGATTTCCTCCTCTCCATCTATAGACATAGATTTTGCTGTGGAGAAAGCATTGACATAATGTGTGAGAGTGAAGTAGAGTTCCCTGAATTCAACACGAGGGAACTAGGCCCCCTCCTTAGACTAAGCTACGACAGTGATTATTTAGACAACCATGACATCAGCAAATTCTGCCCCACCACGTTACAGAGAGGAAAACCACGCACCTTCACTTCAGCAATGAAGAAAATCGCCGCTGTGCAGTGGAGTGACTGGACCGTACCCACCCAAGACCCTGACAACCACAATCAGGTGAAAGGAATGATTGCATATACAATAGGGGCTAGTGTAAGAACCACATAGAAAATTTCAACAACAAACTATACATGGAAGTTCAAGTTACAGCCATTGGCGTCGGTGTTGGAGATGTGGCCGGCTTCTTCGTGATCTGGTGGGACAGAAAACTTAAGCAATTCTTAGCGAACTGTCCACAACTCTTCTACTTTACACTATGTATGTAGATGACATTAATATCATAGTTAAGACTAACTCTAGTAACGGTAAAGTAGAAACTGAGAGGCACATAATGGAGAGCATCCGGGAATGTTCACAGATGTATGTGTGAGCACGGAAGATCTATGTAAAATCATAGGCACCCTAACAATAGACTCCTCGTCGTGATACTGAAATTTGCTTAAAGACTGTGAACAACAGAGTGCAGCTCCTCCACTCCTATTACATGAAACACATGGTTTTGAAATATGTTGTTCAGAAGAACTCAGCTTTGTCACAACCCATGAAAATTAACAAACTGAAAGCAGAAATCGTTACAATAATGAACAATGCATCATCACTCTGCAAACCATATGAAACGAAGAAACATATACAGAACTTCATGCACCGCACGCAGTTCTCTGGATATGATCAGAAAGTTAGTGTTCGAGTATACAGGGGTGCTAGAAAAAAGTTAGATAACATTATATGTAATGAAAACAGTGGTACCTGCCATAGATATAGAAGCAAAGACTAGAATAGGATAGAAAGAGCTGTTACAAAGCAAGCAG
>NC_142934.1:101466429-101506429 GCF_046866305.1 Octopus bimaculoides | reverse complement strand
ACTGTGTACATATATGTAGATGTATGTGAGTGTGCATTTTGTGTACACAGAATACACACACATACAGAGAATCGACCACTTTAGAACAAACCATGCATGTTGAAAAAATTAAGATGGCTGTATCATTTCCCAATATGCTTGTTTTTGTTCGATCGCAGCCTATAGCCCATCGGTTAAGGTGTACTAATTGCAAACTTGGGTTAATAATATATATTATCAGTAGCATTTTGTGGATGCACGGCGGTCGACTCATCTAGTTATGTGCAGATCTATGTATGTCTGAATGCTGAGAAGGTGACATATGTTTGGATTTCGAGAGATGTATCTATAAGAATGGTTGGACAAATAGATGGATGGAGGTATGCACGCAAGGAAGCGTGCGTGCGTTTTGTACAATTCCAATATTTACATTAGCCCTATACATACTAGTAAAATATAGATAAATAGGAAAAACCATAAACAATGGTTTCGAGCAACAAAATCGCATGTGATGTTTCAACGCGCAAGTTCCAGAGACCTTCATTTATCAAATTTGTTATTGGCAATAGTATCTGAATTAAATATAAGTTTTGTAATCCTTGAATCAATGTGTAAGCCAGGATATATATATATATATATATATATATATATATATATATATATATATATATATATATATATATATATATATATATATATATATATATATATATATATATATATATATATATATATATATATGTATATATATATATATATATATATTGGAATTTTGTAGATATTAGGTCGTATATTTAGGTCGTACATTTTAGGTCGTACATTTTAGGTCGTACATAATAGGTCGTACATATTAGGTCATTTAAATCATTTATTCAAATGGCTCAGTCTTGTCACACGGTGAGAGACGCATATTGCATACAAATTTCCTTGATCGTACTTGTCTGGAAAATGCTGATTCAGAAGTATTAACTCAGGAGCAGGTAACTCTTTGATCCAACAAATGATTCATCTTCGATAAACAGCGGATATTCACCAGCTCCTATGTGTGTGTATGTGTTTGTGCGCGCGCGCATTTACATGTTCATATAATATCATATATCATAATTTTTTTTATTTTATATAGTTCAACGTATGAATATCGCAGATTGTCGGCTGAATATATAAAATATTAAACAGCTACCAATAGGATGTTCCACATCAACGCGGGTCTCTTCCGCAAATTCATTTCAGTTAGTAAACAGAAGGTGCGGATGTGAACAAATAAAAATCGTCCCTGATAACTCATTTAAGAATCTGTTTATATATTTGGAATCTGAAATTCCCCAGTTTAATATATTTGTTTTAATAAGGCAAAATCGACCAAGGCAGAACTTCAACTCAGAATGTGAAGACGGGTTAACTGCCACCAAGCAGCTCACCTGGCGTGCTGACGATACTACCTGTTCTCTGCCTTTCTTTATGGTAATATATTGTTACGTTTTTAGACGTTGTTTTGTTTTGATATTTTGAATCTGTATATGTTCCCTTTATAAACTACACATACCGTTTCACTAAATTTTGCCTGAGTGGAGAATCTTAGAATGGTATATATATATATATATATAGAAGCTGCTATTCATTTGAAAAAAAGTTTATTTGATATAAAAACTAATATAGAGGCGTAGGAGTGGCTGTGTGGTAAATAGCTTGCTTACGAACCACATGGTTCCGGGTTCAGTCTCATGGCGTGGAACAGTGGGCAAGTGTCTTCTACTATAACTTCGGGCCGACCAAAGCCTTGTGAGTGGATTTGGTAGACGGAAACTGAAAGCCTGTCGTATATATGTATATATGTGAATGTGTGTGTGTGTGTGTATGTGTGTGTGTGTGTGTGCGCGTGTCTGTGTGTGTGTATGTTTGTGTCTGTGTTTGTCCCCCCAACATTGCTTGACAACCGATGTTGGTATGGTTACGTCCCCGTAATCTAGCGGTTCGGCAAAAGAGACCGATACCATACGTACTAGACTTACAAAGAATAAGTCCTGGGGTCGATTTGCTCGACTAAACGGGAGAGAAAGGTGTATAATTCCATGAACCGCAAAAATGAAAGGGAAAAGTCCCACGCTTTTCTCTAAGATTTGTTTTATTCCTAATATCTATCTATCGAAAAGTTTTGCTAGCTACTAATAAACAATAATGAAAGTTTTCTATTAATTTTTGTGCGTCCTATTTTATGGTAATTTTGTCTATGTTCTTGATAAAGTTGAGTTAGTACCACGTTATTTTGATTTTCATTTTTAAAGGTAGTTATATGCATCCTTATTTAGATCTCCCTTATCTCTTCCCTAATTCACTTTTTGATGTAATGGTGAGTTATTTCAAGATCACTGTTCCCATTGCTGCTCTTGCATACTACAATCCAATTTGATATGCTGCCTCGTCAAAGTTAGTTTTATGCAAACTTTTTTTAAATTATTCTCCAGTTCAAAAGTACTTTGTGGCGATGGATTTCCAATGCATAGACGCACGCGCGCACACATGAACACACACACACACACACACACACATGCACACACGCACACATATATATGTATATATATATATATATATATATATATATATATATATATATATATATATATATATATGTATGTGTGTCTGACACTGTGTGGGTGTATACAGAATGAGACAGAGAGAGAAAGAGACAGACAGAAGGAGACATGAGAGGGATCGAGCTAGGAAGGTGCCATAATATATCTGAAGTGTCTCCATGCATATTGCGTGGGGTTTACTCTTCTTACATATAACCCTTTATTTTCAGAAGTCTTTTATCAAGATAACACTTTAACAAACACATTTTTTTAAAATTCATTGAACAGGTACACAATAGAAGATAATTAAAATTATTAGCTACATTGATACCATATAGCTCCAAGTCAGCTTCGGAATATCACATATATTATCGGAGATATTCCATCCATATCCTTGACGCCATTTTATATGTATCAAGTATGACAGAATACGAAATTTCCTTCATTAATTAAATTCTACGAATTTGATTTCATGTATGCGGATAATATTTTAAGTGGAGTAAAAGGATTGCTACCCACATATTTTACCACTTCGATATAAAATTATATTGTTAAAGGCAAGACATAAAAATAGGAAATATAACTTAGATGAAAAAAAAAATATATATAAATTGTATTTCATATATATGGCAATTTTGTTAACAATTTCATCGTTGGTTACATACTTGAAATGGAGCAAACAAACACTGCAACGATAAGATATTGCATATTCAACTGTAACAGAAAAATAATACACAACATATTTCATTGTAAATCTCGTACTTATTAGATTCGATGCTAACATTTCTATTTCGTTGATATACATGTATATACATAAATATATATGCATAATGCATCTATAAACAAACATGCAACAGACTAATATAGTATTCTTGTATAACGCGCTAAGTGCAAGTATTGAGATGTTGCGCTAGGCTAAACTAGAAAGAAAGTGTCCAATCAAGAGATTACTGGCAAAAGGTTTGCAACACCCTTTTGAATATTGCAAGATATTTATAAGGAGTAGCAACGTTTATACCTGGATCGATGATTCTCTGGTCAATTGCAGATGTTTATGAGTGCATGGTTACATGCAGCCGAAAGTGCTTACGTGTGGACATACATATATACATATATGGATCAAAGGCTACTCTATTGACGTTCTCTAAAATCCAAAGAAAGATGTTTGATTCGTGACTAGGAAAATATTCGAAGTACCATATCAGGAAAACATTCCTCCGCTATTTCTCACCCACTCTCACTCTCTCACACACAGATACACACATAACATACAATAAAAGAATTTTTAACAAACTCAAACAAGAGACCCAGGGTGGTCAGTTTCTGAAACCTTAACATGTGTCAGACCAGTGGCCACTAACGTCACCCTATATTCCGCACCAGGTTTTTTCTTTAACGTCTTACCAACGCAAATCCCAACATCAACAGACGTAGTGATATATATTGAAGTTATATTCATGGTAGTAACTCATAAACATATGAATATTGACATATCAGATGTTGAAACATACATAACAAAAGATGAATTTAGAACCGAGGAGACATAAAGGACAGATGACAGAGTTGCAATGAACATCGAGGAAGATGTCCTGTGTGTAGTGGTGCTGTCACACGCAGATTTAGTCTATGACACATTGAAGTGCTTATTAAACATACGAAAATGGTAATACGTGCTACATATCATCCATCAGATGCCCAAACTTTCTCATTCGAAGAGTGTCTGAAAAAGATGGAAAAATCGTTAACCAACCTTCATGACAGCCTACACACAAAGGATACTACAAATCGTCTTCCAAACCCTTTTCGCAAATGGAAGACTTCCCAGAAAAGTAAGGGAATATGACCATTAGAGGTCTTTTCCAAACCTTCTTCGCAAACGGGAGACTTCGCAGAAAGTGAAATGAAGGTATAAAATCCATAAAAATGGTAGAAGAGCAGATGCTAAAAATTGTAGGCCCCTCTTTCTAACCTTCCATGCCGGCATTCACGGAACGCATTTTCAGGAACAAAGTGGAAAATAATGACTTACTTTCTGATACCAAAAATAGCTTCTGCTCAAGAAAGAAATTGCGTTACACAGTTTCTGCATTATTTTGACTGGGTGTTGTATCGACTAATGAATCGTTGAAACGTTCGATGCGATATATCTTGCATTTCCAACGTTTAATAAGGTTGTTCATGGAATAAAATGCCACAAGCAACGGAAACTCGGCGCAGTCAGAAAAAACTGGGAGTGTGGTTACATGACTTCTTAAAAGACTGAATCCAAGGAGACAATAATAGAGAGTGATGAGATTCAGGGAATAGTCTTGGGCCGCTAATGTGTATAGTGGCTCTTTCCGGTATCATGGCATCAGTTACAGAGTAAGCCATTCCCACAAGCTATACGGACGACACAAAAATAGTACCAGCTGTCAAGGAACCTCTCGACGCCTATCTTCTATCGAAAGACCAAATTATCATATACAAATGGGCGCAAGGAAATTACATGCATTTTAAAGTAGGGAAATTACAAGCCCACTTGTACTAATATGCCGCAGCAACGATCTTTGGGTGTAAATGGTAGGCAATTCTACAGCCTAGTGCAGTAATTGATCTGAGGATTGATATATGCAATAAGGTTTCATTACACGTGTATATCATTTCAATGGTGACAGGGTGTAGGCAAATGGTGGGATGGATTTCCAGAAATTTCAGAACAAGGATCAGGATGCAGTTTAGCGGTGTTACATTAGAACGATGAACAACATTGAAAGAACAAGAGAGCAGAACAAGAGAGTAGGAGGCAGTTTAGCGGTGGAACAGATGAGCAACAGTGAGAAACGGAAAGAAATATGAATCTACCCCCGGGAGAGGTGACTGGAAAGACATGCAGTGATATAAGTATGGAAGATTCCGGAGGGGGTTGGCACCAAACTTTGGGATCGAGGACTATACTAGCATCCGAAATGGAGGTCACTGCACTGTTCCCAAGTCTCAGTTATCCCGTCTATATTGGAGACCATGTATTAGAGTAACTAAGGTTTCAAGGCTATTCAATATCTTGCCAAAGCATTTGAGGGATCTAAATGAAGTAGAGTTTGATGTTTTCAAGAAACAACTTGATCACCCGGTGTTCAATGTCCTGAATGAACTTACGTTACGGTAAGAAGCTCAAAACAATGCAGAAATGCCAAACTTCTTCATTCACCAAAAGCCAACCCCAAAAAATGACCATGTAAAAGGTGATTACACAGGCGGTCTTCCAACATGGCCGCACCCTTTGTACTGAAATGTAGAAAAGAAGAAAAGAATAATAGAATCCTTAGATGAGAATTTCATGTCTACGTACATGAAATTTCGCGCAGAAACGAATACATTTCAAAGAAGGTCATATTGCGGGTTACTTTTCTGAAATTTATACATTAACGCTTGAGTCAAACGAGAGAAGAGTAAAGCATTTCATTAAAATTAAGTGCTTATTTATGAAAATACACATTTTCTGTCAGATAAATTATCATATTATATTTTTTTTTATATTTACACCTACATAATGGAAACATACATAGACGCAGACACACACACATACGCACGCACACTGACACACACATGCATGCACATAGATAGATAAACAGAATTATGGACAGATAGATAGATAGATAGATAGATAGATAGATAGATAGATAGATAGATAGGTTGTGTTCAGCCTAAATGTGTCGATTCTTTAATGGCTCCTTTCTTCGGGAACTTCTTCATGTATTGGTGAACGGTTGACAGCGCTGGAGAGCATAGAGATTAAAGACTTGAAGCTGTTTTTTTTTTACATGGACCACCTAGAAGCCATCTGAATATTGGAAAATATTTACCTGTATCCTAAGGATTCGCACTGGTTATCAAAATGCCGACAGCATGATTTCTACTGACAGTGTAAAGGCTGTAAGACGTATTATGGATAGCTGAAACGGAGACTGCGAAGTTGTGGTCAGCAGGAATGGATACAGTGGTCGATCAGACTGCGCTCGCATGCGGAAATTCATCACACAACTCATGAGCAAGGCTCTATTCAGATGACCATGTGAAGCTCCTGGACAATGCTTGGAGATGGTTGCTGCTGCTAGGCAGCGGCTTTCCGTTGCTTGTCATGCCTCCGAAAAGATTCAGAGGAGCTCAAACCCGAGGATGATTATATTATTATTGCCTCCGCTTTAGCGACGGTGGTGTTAATATTTTCAGTCTTGTCTGGTTGTTTTTTTGTTGGTCCGTGGATACGATATCTCAAGAACAGCTGCATGGATTTGGATGGAACTTTCAGGTTTCTTTGGCCTCATAACTGGCACGGACTGATTACATTTTGGGATCGATCCCACGTCAGACAAGGATTCTGGATTATTTTTATATTTACTTTACTTTACATAAAGTATTATGATCTTACGTGCTTTCAAGTATTTCTATGATTATCTCCCTTGAAAGCAAGCTCATGGCTTCCATGTAAGATATGGCGGCATTGCTGTTTCCAAATTTTGTTTTCGTTCCTCTATTATCAATTTTACTCGTGTTTCTCAAATTACATAAACAAACGGTAGCAAAACCGTTCAGAAATTTATTTACACTAACATATTTAGTAACAATAATAAATTTAATTTATCCTCGACAATTTTTAGTTCTACCAATTTTGAATATATCTCTCCTGTTTAAAGCCTCTGACCTGATTCACAATTGCATTCCTAGCTCTGCCTTGAAGGAACCTTTACTTCTCGGATTGAGATCTTTTTGTGCGCAACGATGCTATTAACGTCCGTTAACAGCACCGTATGCAGGTCCTTTCCGTTTCCATTCATGCACGAAAAATTTGTTCACTATAAACCTCAATGGTCTTAAAGGCACTATATCAGTGGAGAGACTAAAACAGGGGTTCATAGCGAAAACTGTCCCTGTTCTCACAGCAGACGACACGCACACAGTACCAGCATGGTAACTAGAAACACGGCCAGCGCACCCACCTGCTCATTCATTGACTACCTTTGTGATCAATCAGGTACCGAGCAAGGATTCTGGATAATTTTTTTCCGGTTTATTTACTTAAGTTTGGGGAGCGGCCGGTTTTATTTATTTATTTATTTATTTATTTTTTGGTATTCCCGTTGGTGAGAACAGTCGAGTTTATTTCAGATGTTACCATTTAAAAAAAATCATTTCTGGCTAATCGTTGAGATGAGGTTGGTGATGCCTTCGCTGAGGTTTGCGCTCTCTGAGTGATCTTGTTTCAAATTATTTTCTAGCCATAATGTAGATGATAGATTTTGATTTTTAATTACTGTTATTGATAGATAGGATATTGTGTTTTCTGTTACTTTTATGCAAAGTATCAAATTTAGCTTGAACAACCTGCACATATACGTTTCGCAGCTAATTTTTTTGGAAAAGTCTGTAACATAATTATATTAGCTTCATTTGTTTTTGATTACATCTAGTATCACCTGCTCCAGCAGAGCCATCAATATTAATCCTATGAACCAATACATTGTTCAATATTGCAGAGTGTACTTTCAAATGCATATTCCCTGTTTTAACTAGACAGGTGTTTTTTCAATCAATTTCGCTGGCATTTCTTGTTAAATACACATGTAATGGATCCCTGTAAATCAGAGAACGGATAAAATCTTAAATGTGTAGAATGTTACGGAAAAATGATCTGTAGAATTAGGTGAGTAGTGGTTTGCATCAATACAAGCTGACCACTAATTGAACATAATTCAAAAAGGAATTACAGAATAAGCGAAACATTTTTTGAAGAAATATAAAATATACATATATTTTTAGTACCTTCTTACAAAAGTACTCTGAATATTTATTACAGTTGCTGGAGATTTGAAAACAGATATACATAATCTTTTATATATAGTTATAAATATGGATTAGATTCTTTGAAAAAATCATTTAGAATTGAGGTCTAACATACCTAATATATCTTGCTTCCAAAGTTGAATTTATTATTTAGTAATTGTCAAAGTGGTTGAAAGACATAACAATATTATGTGTAATGTTGAACTCGTATGATTTACATACAGAACCTCGTAGAACAAATTATTTTTCGGGACACTTTTTTTTTTTCAGCAAAATCCAAAAGATAACATGAATGAATCTAAAGTTTTGAGGCCTTCTGCTGTGTTTTCTTTTTTGTCTCCCTTATTTATTCACCCTTCATGCAGGAAAATATAGAAAGGGACGATATACTGCGACAGAAATATTCTGTTTCCATTAGAAATCAAAAATTTACGTTCTTTATTTTTGAATGAATACAAACTATTCCAGTCTCTTTATTTTATAATTATAAATTTTGATTTCGATGACCACTTTCAGTTTTTAAGAATCACGTCATGCACAAAGTATTTATTTCATGTTTGTCAGGCAGTTCATTGAGCGGAATAAACAAACGTTTGAAATCTGCATTGAATGACCCACTCCAACCCCCAACCCCCCTCACACACACTCACAGAAATCTAGTCACCTAATCTTCTCTAGCAAATAGCAAGTCTCTGAAATGAATTTGAACAAGTTATAAGACATAATATGGTGAATGAAATATGTCCGTATTTATTCTGCAATTTTTAACCAATTTCTTTAGCAACTCATTTATATTCAACACGCTACTGTTTTAGAGAGAAGGTCACTTAATTCCATTTCATGTTTGTTAAGTTACAATTCAGATAATTTCATGGTGAATTGAATTTTTGAGTCAATTGCCTTCGATAATATAATGAGGCAATGAACGATTACTGACGCAACATGGAAGTTATCAAACACGACGACAATCTAATGTATAGACATGAAATATTTATTTGAAATTACTTGAACAAAAGTGAAAGAAGTTCACCAACATTAACAATACGATGCATAATAGAACTACCAGCATGGACTTATTTAGCTTATGGGCAAAATGTAATGCATGGGTATGTATGCATGCCTATCTATTACATGTATTGCTGATTGGAATTGCCAACCAAATATTTCAGCTCTCGTGAATAGCTGACACCAACACAAAACATGCATATATATATATATATATATATATATATATATATATATATATATATATATATATATATATATATAAAAGATAATAAGAGTGAAATAAGATAATAAGGATGGTACAATAAAATGAAGTATTGAATATTTTATTGAATATATGAAATGTTGAGTGTTCAATATAAAGGATTAAATATATAAAAACGAATACGTATTTCCTATACCTTGTTGTATTTCATCATGGCCGGTATGACAGACTGTAACATATATATATATATATATATATATATATATATATATATATATATATATATATATATACATATATGTATGCGTATATATATATATATATATATATATATATATATATATATATATATATATATATATATATATATATATATATATATATATATGTATATATATGTGTGTGTGTGTGCGTGTGTGTGTGTGTGTGTATGTGTGTTGCTGTGTGTAATATATATAGTAAGACAAGGGATGTAATATCCAGGCAAATACAAAAATCTCTCTGAGTAACGAAAACTGCTGCAACTGATATCGAATTTTCTCCCAAGAAAGTTATGAAAAAGCATCTCATTGAAGAACGTCATAGTTTACAACTACTACCAAGCCTAATTCAAAATAATAGCAGTATCATACAATCTCGTATTTATATTCTCTTAATAGATCTTCCTATGACAAACGGAAATGTATCTGTCCTCTCTGTACACCAGAGCAATATTATATCCTCTTTTTTAGCTCAATCGGTCAGAGCATCGTCACGCGTAATCACGGGGATGTGAGTTCGAGTCCACAGCTATCCACCTACACTTTTTTTCCTGCAAAATAGGGGTAGTTTATCCTGTTCAGGCTATATTATTAACTATATACATATCAAACCCCTGATACGAGTACATGTCATCTGCGTCTCAAGCTACGTGTTAGATGACGGGATCGCATTTCTGATATATGGGTCCTAATTCACACTCGTTCAGTTAGCGTTAGAGTCTTCCTCACCTCATCACAGCGATATATACATAGGATGGAGACCATCAAGTTCCCAGTAGATATTTTGTATGCTGAACTGCGTCATGATCGGAATAGCCGTGTTGGACAGAGATTGTGATAGAAGGGTGTGTTGACGAGATATATGAAAACCTCCAACATTTTCCCACTCACGTGGAGGAAGAAACCGTGGGGCAATAAATGCTACCGATCACTGAAGTTCGTAATTCCAGCAAGTAAGAAAAAAATAACAGAGAGTGAGGAAGAGCACATAAGAGGAGACACTTCTCCGTTGTAGCAGGTACTTTGCCAGCATTAACACTGCTGAACATTAACACCAAGCTTTCTAACCTACGTGCTATTCTGCCCACGGGGCAGATACAACATCCTAGATACACATGATACAACATCCTAGATACACATGCACTTGCATCCTAGATACACATGCACTTGCAATTTGCTCCTGTCACAAGGAAAAAATTGCAAACCTATGTCTGCAGTATGTTCATTAACACCTTTTTTTTTTATTATTCTACAGAAAAAAGACAGACGATCGTGGGAAAATCGAAAGTATGCTATGGAGAATAATTAGAACACGCAAGATAAGAAAGTTTAGTAAGGTGTATGACTATAAGTAAATATGAAAAATGTTTCACAAAAATCGCAGCAGGAAGTCGGTTTACATTACATGATGAAATAAGCATTATTATTTCTATGATATAAGCCAGGTGTTCTGAAATTTTTCCTACCATTTACCACCTACAACTTTAAAGAAATTTTCGGCACATACGTTTGATTAATAAATTCATTTTAAACGTTTACCATAAGTAAACAACCGACAAGAAAAAGACTAAAATGCTGTTTTTCTGTTTAAAATATCAATAATTTGGATACAAAATAACAAGTCAAAATGTCGCATAAAGCAATATTAATTACATTTACGTATTTAATAATAAAGAATAGATACCAGAAGCAAGCTCCATGATCTGACGGAAACTACCTCATTTGAAACAGTAATTAGTAAATACAGAAAAGTGAGTTAAATACTGAATAGAAGAAATGGTATTTTTCACAAACTTAATTTTTTAAACATGAAATTTGAAAGAAATGGAAAAGGAATCGGCATTTGGAGACTCACTAGATATGCAGAGGGCTTTTAGGAAAATATAGAACGCTCAAAGAAGCTTACTCATCAGATGTAAACCCACTGGGGCCCGAGGTGAGTATCGAACCCAGCGCTCCAGTGGTGAACTATGAGGACAGTAAAAGTAACATAAAATGGTACGTGGAGATTAATTTTATAGACCTGTGAAAGACTACTTTGAAATAATTGAAATAACGTAGCCATCTCGGAGCGGGCCTGGGGTGACGGTTTCGCCTTCATTTGTAAAATTTCATTTTACCCATTCTTCCATATGCTAATTTTTCCAGCATGTGGGTTAGTCCCGTCTATGTGAGCCCCTTGTGAGTAATTAAAAATCGACACCCTGAGCCTAAACAATATTCGATTTTTAAAAATTCTTAAATTTCTTATGTTGCTTAAAACTTTAAGATTTAAATAACTCTTTTATACATCCTGTAGATTAACTCAGATAGGAGAAAATTAGATGATTTTTATGGTTGGCATTAACTCGCCCATACCAACCTACATCTTCTTGAAACGGCCGTCAGACTTTGTACCTGCTCAAGATTTCTTTTAAAATCATCTTATACCAACTTTCTCACCTATTTGGATTAGAGCTATACATTCAACATCTACATATCTTAATATCGTCAATGATTTTAATTCAGACATAACTCTCGCAAGTACATTTATGTATTTATACTATATAATATTTTTATATTATATGTTGTGTAAATGAATGCACTTATATAGGCTGTTGTATGTTTGAATTTGTGTGTACGTTCCTGTTGTAGCATAGGATTTCGATGAATAGGAAATCAATAATAGAGTGGAGCTTCTGTAGGTGAAATCCCTCTAGTGTTTTGACGTCACTTTTGTAAAGAGTCCAGGTGTCACAATAGCAGAGGAGAGTGCAGATTAAGGCCGCCTGATGGGCACTCAATTTTGATTTGTAGTTCAGATCTTTCTTCATAAAAACCCTTTTCGTGAGTCCACCAAACGCGGTGTGAGCTGCGCTTAATCGGTTCTCCCCGCCCATTTCCGATGTGCACTTATTCGAAAGCAAACCTCCTTAGTGCGAAAATTGCTTGACCTTCACCAGCGGTGACACCGAGATGGTAATGTTGATGTCTGGAGTTTCCTGACTTAGAACGGGTTGTGCCAGGATTTTGTCTTTGTATGTTGACTTTTAGGCCAAACCGACTGTAAGCATTGGTGAAGTTATTTACCAATTCTTGAAGCTGTTCACTGGAGTGGCAGATCGCTGCGTCGTCATCAGCATACTAAATTTCAGTGATCATTTGCTTCCTGGTCAGTCTTCGTGACTTCAATCTTGCAAGGCTGAAATATTCCCCACCTTCATATCGGTACTTAATGTTGATTCTTGGACTGTCCGAAGGTAGTCCATGAAACTTTGCTGCATGGTACCAGGTGAAGAGCGTTGGGGGCCAAAAGGCATCCTTGTTTTAACCCTCTTGTGATGGGGAAGCATTCAGATAGTTGGTTTTGATGGTTCCAGTAACGCCATCATGTAATCACTGTACTAGGGAAATGACCTGATCAGAGCAGCCGAATAGTCGGAAGAACTTCCACATTGCAAGCCTTGGGACGGTATCAAAGGCCTAAAATCCCACTACTACTACTACTACTACTACTACTACTACTACTACTACTACAAGTAATAATAATAATAATAATAATAATAATAATAATAATAATAATAATAATAATAATAATAATAATAATAATAATAATGTAAATGGCAAATATGTGACACGTATCAAACAAGCTGATGAAGACCCAAATTACACCTATCAGTGGCAACAGATTTCAGGGCTAAAGGCACAGAGTGAAGGCTTTATTTTGGCTGCCCAAGATTAAAGCTTATTCAGTCGGAACTATCAATGTAATGTGATGGAAAATGGTGTAGACCCACAGTGTCGATACTGCAACGTTGGGATAGAAACAGTGGACCACTTAATCTCGGGATGTAAGGTTTTAGCTTCTGAACAGTACAAGACAAGACATGATAAAGTTGGCCAACATCTACATTGGACAATGTGCTGGCATTATCAAAACTGCTGATAAATGATACAAGCACCAGCCTAAAGCTGTAACTGAGGGAGAAAATGTAACTATTCTTTGGGACTTCCCATTATGTACAGAGCGGACCATCAAAGATAATGAACCAGATATTGTGAAAAGCGAAACAAATAATTAAGTTTGTTTATTGATTGACATTAGCATACCCATTGACCATAATATCTAGCAAATAATTTGACAAGCTCAGAAAATATAAAGATTTGCTTAGCGAAATAGTGTGGCATCTCAAGGCGGTTACAGTTCCAATGATTGTAGGAGCACTTGGAATGATACAAAAAGGAACTGAACATTATCTAAGAATGATCCCTGGCTTACCATCCATGCAAGAAGTGCAAATGATTAGCGTAACTGTTACGTCACACGTATTGAGAAGTGCATTGTCAGTGTGAATTTTCTCTCTTCTTTTCCCCCTTTATTTTACTTATTTATTTTTATTTTTCTATTCTTTTCATTTTCTCTCTGTTTTTCCCTTTAACTCTATCACATGACTTTGTAAATGACTAATCTGGTTTGTTTATTTCAATGGCCTACCAACGTATATAATACGTTTTAAGGAAGGAAGTCCGCAAGAAATGGAAACAGAATTGAAAGCACATGCTAATAAAAATAATAACAATAAAAATCATAATGATAATAATAGAAATAATGATATCAAAGTTTTAAAACTCTTTGCAAAAAACGACGAATAACTACAGGGCGTATTAGCAATTGTTGAACAATTCAGTGATGACATCAGGATGCAAATTGGCCTCGATAAATGTGCAAAAGCTCGGAGAGCTACAAATACCTAGGGGTATTTGAAGGTGATAGAATCAAGTAGTCAATGATGAGTGAAATGACCAGAAAAGAATGTTATCGCAGGGTAAGGCCAATACTCAAGACAGAGCTCAATGCAAGAAGCAGGATCGAAGCGATCAATATTTTAGCCATCCTGGTCGTGACTTACAGTTTCAATATCATTAATTGGTCAATTACTGAAATATGTAATCTTGACAGAAAAATACGAAAAATGTTGACAATACATAGAATGCATCATTCTAAGGCAGACATAGAACGACTTTACCTCCCTCGAAGAGAGGGTTGCCGTGGACTTTTATAACTGGAATGTACAATGAAGATTGTCACAAATGGCCTAAACACCTACCTGAAAAATCTGATGACCGGATGTTAAAAATTGACTTAAAGCATGAAACCAAGAAAGAAAGCATCATACTCAGTAATAAAACAAACGAAATATCCAGGTAAATTCCGAATACAACAAATCCCAGAATTAGACGTACTGGAACCAAGCACAAAAAAGCTAAGCGTATAAAAACCGATGCTAAACTACTGCCTTAGATATTCTTACTGATAAATGGCAAGAAAAGCCTCTTAATGGCAAAACGCAAAAGGGAGGTAATAATGCTGATGTTGACAAATCCCTTACCCATCAATGAATAGTATCATCTGGCTTAAAATCGGAAACAAAAGGGTTTATCATAACAACCTAAGATCAATGCCTACTTACAAGGAGCAACCAGGCCAACATATTATAGAACGGCAATAGAATATCATGTCGTGTATGTAATCAACAACATGAAACCATCGATCATGTTGTCTCCATGTGCAGCCTTCTTGCATCTACAGTGTTTCTCAAAAGACATGATCGACCAACACTGTATATTGACTGGGTCATTTGCAAAAACTTGGATCTGCCTCATGATAAAAAAACTAGTGGAAACACAAACCACCTCCAGTGCTTGAAAATGATCACATCTTACTCGTCTCGAACATCACCGTTGAAACTGGCAGAAAGATAGATGCGAATAGGCCAGACATTATATTGAAAGACTTCAGTCAAAAATCATGCCTCGTCATTGATATAACTGTCCCAATCGACATAAATGTATTTGTCAAGGCCAACCAGAAACCGAGCAAGTATAAAGATCTTGAAATATAAATTGGCAAAATCTGGAACGTCAAGACAAAAACAATAGCTGATGTCATAGGTGCTCTAGTAATGTGTGTGTGTAATGACCTCGTGGACTTACAACTTTAATAGAGTTCATTTCGTAATGTCGGTCGAAAGCGTGAGAAGCACGCTGTCACTGCTTGGTTTTATCTATATCCCAACATCTGCATCATAATTATTTTATAATAGTTTAAGTAATCTGATATAACGTTACTTATACAACTTGCGTGTTATTTTTTGGTAGGTTTTAGAAACCAAACAGAAAGAACTTTGATATTATAAAATACATATTTCACTTACCATCTCATTTCATTCATAATATTCCATCTGTGAGACTGCTATGGCTGCATTGTTTGAAGAATATACATTGCAGGTGTTTGCACTGAGGGAAAATGTAGATAGTCAGAGCGAAAGACTCTACATTAGAATATTTATTTTTATGTTGCCACTTAGGCAGAATTTGGATCTTCGAGGGTGCCTTAAAATACAATCGTTTCCAATGTTTCTATTCCTGTGCTTAAGCACAAAAACCCTTCCTATGTACATGACTTTTTTTTATTCTATAGACATTAAGCTGATGTTATGTGAGTTTTAATCTTGATATCGTTGGCAAACTTATGCCTTGTTTGCATGGAATATATTAGTTATTCGAAATTTTCCCTCGCTATATTAGAAATATGTATAAAATTGATTTCGGAATGTTATTTGTATCGTTGTCGTTTCAGGCAATGTTCTTGCATTACAAGCTTAACTGCAATACTCCAGCATTCCGAATTCTTGTATAGTTGCAGATTATTTATAGTCAACGTAAGCAAGTTGCATGGGTCAAGACACATGCAGATTGCTGTATATTTCTCTATCATGAAACCGCCCATCCCTCATATATAGCATTAAATATTCCAACGTGTCAGAAATATGACAAGATATTTGTACGTACATATATATATATATATATATATATATATATATATATATATATCGTTGCCTTACCATGCATACAGCCTTCGGACTGAAACGTATTAAAGAATGAAAGAAATATGCATTCGCAGAGTAAACTAGAAGGGTGAAAAATTCGAGCATATAATTCTTATTTTGATTTCAACCAAAATCTGAAGTTTAACGCATCTATAATACTATATTTGTATTATAATTTATTGATTTCTTCAATATTAATACGGTTAGGCAAGGTATTCTCCGTCTGTGTGAGTGTAAGTATATTCGTTCCAGTATTTTTTTTATATTATAGTCTATTTCATAGCACATAGAACATTGTGTATATAAGAGTATGTGTGTTCAATATATACGAGAGCACACCATATGCATGTATGCTCCCTGAATATTGATACTGGCGTGCTTATTAGATTTTATTTTGTGTGTGTATGTATGTGTGTGTGTTTGCGCATGAATGTTTCCCTGGTATTTAAAATGAAAATTTACAGTGTGTGCATGACATACACATTAAATGATTCTACCATAAGCAAATACACATATAGAACAGACATAAAAATAATATACAGCACACACACTCACACACAGACACACACACACACACACACAAACAAACACACACAAACACATACAAACACACACAGACACTCCACACACAAATACAAGCGCACATACGTAAATAGATAGGTATATTCATACATACGTTCATATGCATAACCAGATATATAAATATATATGTTATAAATATATATGCGTGTTCTTGTATACATATACATAGATGTAGGTCTATAAACATATATATATATATATATATATATATATATATATATATATATATATATATATATATATATATATATATATATATATATATATATATATATATATATATATATATATATATATATATATATATATATATATATATATATATATATATATATATATATATATATATATATATATATATACATATACATATATATATATATTCATATATGTGATGTGCGTGTGTCTGTGTGCATGGATGTATGTATATATGCTTAATAACCTATGCATATGCATTTTCTAATTTTTCTTAATGTGTGCGGAAGTTTATAGGTTTATCTTTGTATCTCTTCTTCCATATGTACACTCTCACACACACACAATATTTATAGATATATATGCGTATATATATATATATATATTTATATATATATATATATATATATATATATATATATATATATATATATATATATATATATATATATATATATATATATATATATATGTATGTATGTATTTGTGGGTGTACATATATATATATATATATATATATATATATATATATATATATATATATATATATACACGAGCATACTTTAACCTTACATTGGTGTGTGGCTCTATCTCTGTGTATGAGTGAATTACTACAGCGTAAAATATAAGAAGTGTAACGCGGCAGACAAAGATATTACTATGAAAAAATCATATATGAAATTTGGCTTCCTAGCATCGTGTGTACATTTAATATTGGTGTTGTATATTTTTATACCTACTTAAATGCAATAAAATTTAATTTTCTCATTCTTTTTTACTAGATGTTTTGCGTTTTTACGGCGAACAATTCTTACATTATACATTGAGATTCACAGCCCCTCTGTGATTTTCTCACTATATTACTAATTCTGGCTCTCCACACTCTCCTTCTCTCTCTTTCTCTCTCCATTCCTCCATCTTTCCCTCTGTCGCTCTCGTTCTCTCCCACCTTCCCTCTCTCTCTATTTTTCTCCCTCCCTCTCTCTCTCACACACTTTGTCCGACACACTTTCACTCTCACACTGACACACGTATAGTCATTTGCATGTGTGCATATATGTATTTATGTATGTATGTTTGTATGTATAGATAAGTATGTTTCTATGTACATGTACACACACATATGGGCATGTGGGCATATATGTATTCAAAATCAATTCCTTGAATTATATTTACTATACACTGTAAGATTTAAAAGTAATTTCATAAGTGTTTTCACAAAACCATTAGATAATTTATCCTAAACCTCGTACATTTTTACTTACTTCATAATACAGATTCTTATTTCACACATTAGCTCAATTTTGGAGGAATCATACACAAAATTAATGGCATTGCAATTTTAGGAAATTAATGGCATTGCAAATGTAAAAAATCATGTGTAAAGGCGTTTTACATATGACTGTTAGAGAGAATAGAGATATGTTAATACAGATATGCAAAATATACTTGATATGCTTGGTTAGTGTTATCAATCGAATGAAATAATTGGAGGTACGCATTAACCATCATTGAGTAATTTGATACCAGTAACTTACACAGATTTTGATTCAAAAGTAAAAAGTAAGAATTTAGGGAACCAAAAAATTTCAGACAAAATTTCCGTGTGATATAGATGTCTGAATTGGTTCATAAAATTAAAATGCCTCTTCATAATCTTCGCAGGAAACATTACGTTTCAGCCTTATAAAGCAAACCTTACTTGGCCTAATTCAGACCTTCAATTTTGTGAGCTTTCTATAAGTAATTGATTTCAAATTTTGGCACAAGAGCAGCGAATTTGAGGGAGGGTTAACTCAATTTCATCGAGCCCAGTACACAGTTGGTACTTATTTTATCGAGACCCAACTAGATTAAAGGCAAAGTTGACCTCGACAGAATATGAATGCAGAGCGTAAACACCAGCGAAATGCCGCTAAGCATTTGCCTATGTTAACGACTTTGCCAGCTCGCTGCATTAAAACTCTCTATAAGTGGCTAGATGTTAATCGTTGCTGCGAAAAAACCGCATATGACTATGGAAAGAATGAAAATAGATTATGGACATACTGAGAACTTATGTTTGTGTTTAGTATTAGGTAAAACGAGCGTATGCGTTTCTGCCACTCATCACATCTTCATAGCTATAGTACGAAACATTTATTGAGAGGTCTTGCAAAAATAGTCCCTGAATACAGTAGGTTGTTTATCTAACCGTTAAAATGCTTTAAAGGAAAACTGATTTCGTTATTTAAATATATATAGATTTCTGCCGTAGAAAGTATATTTCCAGGTTTTTCTACTAAATTTAAAATATCATGATGCTTAGGAGTAAGTTCCCATGTAGTTCGTTCTGTGCTAGGACTGATTCATTCACGACTGCTGTTCTTCTCCAGAAATACTTTGTAAATCATTTTACTTCGTACGAGACTAACTTCGTTACCCTCTATATTATAAGACTCGAGCTGCTAAGCTTCTTGATAATTCCGCTAATGGGCAGAGGGTGTGTGCTTTTATGTTTGTGTGTATGGATTGATACAGCAGAAATTCGACAATAAATACGAAGAATTATTATTTATGAATTTATGGATGTAACACTGAAATAAATTTCACCATCCATATCCTGTATCCGTGCACACTATCACTTCTGCATTCTTCTGACAGCTATGTGGCTGTGTCCATCAGAGCTTTTAGGTGCAGCTATCATATTGGTCGCATACTGTCCTCAATACAATCCTGAGAGATTGTTGGAGTCACTGGTCTCTTGACATCGCAGTGTCTAGTACTGTTCATCATGATATTCTCCTTCAGGCTGCTCACGGGAAGTTTAATTAATTTGTTTTTAGGGGGTGAGATTAATGATGGTTCCGGCAAACGTTTTTCACGAGTAGGATCTTTTTTAAAACGGGGGCCACATTTTTCATTAACGAAACACTTTGAAACTTGGAACACTGGTAGAATGTGTCATATAAAACATCTTTTTTCTCTTAGTCTTCTTAAAAAAAAAGAAATCCCTAAGTTATTCCATGTTAAAGTTGTCGTATTTCTGTAATTTCAACCAATCACTGACGTCCATTCAGCCGATATACATTAAGTGCCGACTACATAAACAAACGATTCTGAACCAATTCTATCGGTGATAGGGTTAGGGTTAGGGTAAAACAGCAAATTTAAAAAGAAAAAAGCAAATAAAACGAAGAAAAAAAAAAGAAAATGAAAAAAGCAAATTTAAAATGAGAAAAGCAAATAAAACGAAGCTATGGCGTAATCAGCCAAAGGAGTAAATGTAAACAACTGAATACTTGTCAGTGATTGGTTGAAATTATCAAAATAAGACAATTTTTTACATGAAATAAATTCGAATACAAAACTATTTTTCTGTTCTATAACACAAAATAGATAAGTATACGAAGTTTGAAAGTCTTTCGGTACCAAAAACACTACGTAAAACATTAATGAAAAATGTGGCCCCCGTTTTAAAAAAGATCCCACGAGTATCATTATCACAAATATCAAAATAGGAATGAAACGTGTGTCTGCCAAGTTTGTGCCAAAACTGCTTTCAGCTGACCAAAATGACACTCGGGTTGCACAAGATCCCGTTGCTTGTGAGGAGAAAGAAAAAAACTTATTTTTGAACGTTGCGTTGGTCTCTGTGCAGGTATCACCAAGCTTTTGGCAAAATTTGATGCAGATTCTCTTCTCAAAATTTCTCTGTCATGTTGAATGCAACGCACCTTCCTTCCAAGCATTGTTGTAAACGGCGGAAGAGAACTAAAACGTTAACACTTAGCCCACATACAGAGCAAAGATCAAGATCAATCTAAACCAAGCGACTTCACTCTGCATGTTTTAGCTTCGTTACTATGGCAACAGTCTGGATACTTATTGATCAGTTGACGTATGAACACACTTCACTTGACAATTGACATTTAAGTTCTTCGTCTCGATTATCCATATGGATATTATTGAATATTTATTATTAAATTCGGATTTATGGTTTTCTTTTGTACAGTCCGAAAACACAGAATAGACAACATGAACTTAGCTTTCCTTTGACTATGCTATGCGATGTGTAAAGATATTTGCAGCGGTATTAGAACAAAAGGAAACATTTACGAAGAGCATAGACCAATTTTCGTCCTTGAGCCAAGCATTAAAATAATGAAACGAATACTGAATTCTGATAACACGCCGGAGATATAGTAATACTTAACCATTTTATTTACCATTGCAACTTAGCTGCCTTGTAGCCTATGAACATTCAGGAACTAATTTTAAGGGGCACTTATCCACCAGTGTCCATCAAATGGAACATTCCTGTAGTGGCATATGTTTGTTTCAACGTAATTTTACCATGATAGCAAAACGCTTAACAAATTTTAATTTTTTCCATCTTTGATTTGGACACGCAGTCGTTTTTAATTCGACATATATAACTCTATAATTTTCTTCCAGTCTTGGAATTGCAACAGCAAAAGACATGTTGTTGATGGGCATGTGCAATGAGAACATTATTAAGAAAATGTTAAGTCTGTTATAATTTATTTCCATTTAAAATTATTTTATCAAGATTCCTAAAGGAAATATGGCTTATAAAATGTGAAAAACAACGTCTTAATTTCTCCCAATGTTATAGTGGGCTAGGGTGATATATAATCTGCAATGCACACATACGCGCACACAACACAGACACACATACACACACACACACACATACACGCTCTCACATATACACCACACATATATTACTCTGTGTATATATGTATATGCATACATATGGATGTATATATATATATATATATATATATATATATATATATATATATATATAAATGTATGTATACATATATATGTGAGTATATGTATATATATATATATATATATATATATATATATATATGTGTGTGTGTGTGTGTGTGTGTGTGTGTTTGTGTGTGTGTGGTTGTGTGTGTGTGTATTATCGTACATACATATATCTGAAGACACACACATGCACTCAAATTCACACACACACGGCCACGTATATGTATATATGCAATTCTATATTTTAAAGAGTCGTAAATATGGCAACATGAATTAAGATCATTAAGAAAAATTAGTTTAATTCACACTAGATTTTGATACCTGACTAAATACCACTCCCTGCATATTGATTTCTACACAGTGAACTGTAATGTTCATATTCAAACTATAGCTCTAATTTGGTCAAAGGTTATTCCGTAGAAAAAAATAACTTCGAGATTGTGAACTAGTATCAGGGGTGAATTACAAAATGATTATATTCGATTTATTGACTAATAACTGCATGTATTAAAATAGCTCATTTATTTTATTCAATTTACATCTGTTTTTAAAAATGTCTTTAGAATATTTTTGGTTCTTAATAAATTTCATGTATAGTTTTAATTACTCTGCTGTGAATGCACCTCACATGACCTGGTAATCATCTGTGAATATTAGAGCTAAGAAGTCAAGAGACATATACACATTTAATATTTTGACTATTCGCTCACAATATCTGAAATTTTATATGGATGCTATTTTCTAATTTGCAACTTTAGGTTTTTGTTATATCTTTATGTAGGCTAAAAAAATGGTAACACCCAATTCACTGAAAGCTAAATGCATTTCTTCAATCGATTTTTATTTTCTATAGAAAATACAAATTGTTCCTTTCTGTACAATAATTGCGTGTGATATTTTCTCTCACTCATCACTAGGATTTTCTGACACATCTAGTTAAGGAGGGTGTGAGTACTTGGATGCTTAACCTACAAGAAATAACACTAAATTTATAAAAGCATATCATTTAACGGATAACTAGAATAGGAGATGTAGTTACTATGACACATTTCTGTACCTACGTGACCTGTGATACTATAAACGGGATTTATCGCGAGCCAGAGAGCGGAATGTTTCTATCGGCGTGGTAAAAAGAAAGATACTTAGTTTAGGTGTTAATAAACTGGGTGAAATAAACCTATCTAATCAAGTACAATATCTTACATCTGACGGTCTGTATAGAGTGTCAATCAGCAAAATGTTATCATCGTACTTTGGTTGGTCTGAAGTTATAGTAGAATGAATAACATGAACGTGCCCCTTATTGGTATGGAAAACAATCCCAAGGTACTGCAAAGAAAAATACGTAACCTCTAAAATGCCCAAGTCAAATTACATACAACTCCTGTAAAACATTATCATAAAACAAAACAGGTTATTTGTTTAAAAATACGATTTAGGATCTATAGATGTTTGGAAAACTGGACGGCAACATTTAGAATATATTTTGATATAAATTCCATGTATGTATATTGATAATTAGATTACGGTCAACAGTTTCATGTATGTTTCAATTAAAATGGTAAAAATAACATCAGCTGCCAGAAAACATAGGTGTTAGAAGATTTACACCCGAATAGAGATACATATACACGACCCACAAATAGAGAAGAATATATTCTAACACGTGTACAGACAATGCACATTCTGGCGCACACAAACAAGCACATTTTTTTACATTAGCATGTAGATATACTGGTTTATGAATAATAAAGATGCAAAAATAACAAAACATAAACTACTTTCGCAAGGCATATATCAAAATTAGCAGTGTGGATATTACTGATTAAAGGTATGTGACTACAACCAGACAAACAATTGCATGTGTAGGAAGTGAAATTCAAGGGAGTTTTTCTTTTAAATATTAAATGTAATTTATACTATAGTAAATATGAAATATTCTAAGGATGATTCTTATGGAGAGACAAGAAAAGCATGCAAGTTTTAAACAGAATGATGAAGACAGAGGGAATTAATAATATGATTATAATTCTTATAGATATTTCAAGTTCTCGTAGAATTTCTTTCATTATTAATTCTCTCTCTCTCTCTCTCTCTCTCTCTCTCTCTCTCTCTCTCTATATATATATATATATATATATATATATATATATATATATATATGTATGTATAAATCGACGTATACAATCGGTTTTGCACTAGGAATCCAACGGACTGTTTGGTAATAGTCCGATTATGTAATATTGCGCTCTTCAGAAATGACAGTTATTGATTGAGATATGGCGACTGATCTTTATTGTTGGAGCTAAGCAGAAACATCCGGTTTGTGATTGCTGTGAATAAGACGATGAAACGAACAGAGCATGGGTTAATTCAAGAGTTATGTCCCTTCGTACCAAAACATCACCTCTAGGGGTGTTGCAAGGCGACAAATGTTTCCTGGAAAAGAATGTATGGTGAATGTGTCTATGTTTTACGGTTGGTCTTCTTTTAGGAATGTAATGTGTGTAATAGGACTATAGGCGCAGGGCTCTCGTGAAGGGAGGGTATACCCAAAGGCCACATGCACATCTACGTTTATATAGTCTGTTTTTTTTCTCTTATGTTTAGGCTGAACATTTGAGAGAAAGATAGTAGAAAAGGTTATCTAGATTGAATGAGTGTGTTTGTGTATGTTCTGGTCAAAGTCTTTGTAGGGTTTCTAGGTACGGGTGATGGGATGGCCGTAGCTGGAGAGTGTTGATTATAGTCATGATTATAGTCATGATTTTATTCGTGATAGGAGGTACTTCCTTTTATTTGTGTAAGCTATTACATGCTAATTTAATTAGCCGAGATGTTATCATGATATTTGGTGACAATAAGCCACTTCAAATCTCATGTAAGTCTCTTATGCATTCTTGCTTCATGCAGAATGGCACGTTTCTACCGATCGATAGAGAAAAGCTCAATCCCCAAAATTATCACTGTGATAGGTACCGGTCTGGGTCAATTGTAACAGTTACCACTGGAATAATAGTTTTTTTAGTTTTCTAGAATGTCTTTGTCTCTCTGGTTCAAACCTGACATTTTTCATTGTTTTTCTAGATCCGCTGGGTTGTATGGTAGTGTAAAGTCAATGAATCGATGCTGCTTGCTTCTTTCATTTTCGATAGTCATATCTAATCGTCTTGCCTCAGCTGTATGATGCACTTTCATATAACGTTACTGTCAATTAAAATCATACAAGTTAAAATCTTAATGCATTCTTGTACTTACAAATCATGCCTGCACTCATACATTTTCGCACTAGATTTCTGCATTCACTAAAGAGGTAGTTAAAACTCTGCATTTAATTTGACTGAGATTTTTTTAGTTTTGCTTTTATAAGATTTGTACAAATTTTGTATTCTTTAACAGCTATATCTAGTGCTTAGGTTTTTCGTTCTACGTTTCTGACCGCCAGCTATACCCAACAATTTTTATGTCCAACATCATCGGTTTGTGACATGAATGGGCTATGCAATTCTATTTCTTTCCACACGATAATTCAATTGTTTTTCTATCTGATTTTCAAATTCTCCTATTGTTTTAGTAATTATCTGGTGCATTTCTAGCTACCGATAAGTATTCCTTCTAAACTAGATACAACATAGGTTTTCTGACCCAATACTTGCAATACTAATGTTATCTTCTGTGTTAAGCAATCCAATACTTGATTTCTTCCATTGTAGGTACAATTTGACGGTAAATCATTTTAATGTGGTATGTGTTGTGAGAAAATCTATAGTTGTTCTAAGTTCCGTAGTTCAGTCTTTGTCAATATTACGCTAGGGAGGTATCTTAATACTGGTGTGACTCCTCAGTATATTACTTTAATGTTTTAATATTTCTCTTCTTCTTCTTCTTCTTCTTCTTCTTCTTCTTCTCCTCCTACTCCTCCTCTTCTTCTTCTTCTTCTTCTGCTGTTTCTTCTTCTTCTACTTCTCCTCCTCCTACTCCTCCTCCACCTTCTTCTTCTTCTTCTTCTTCTTTTTCTTCTTCTTCTTCTTCTTCTTCTTCTCTTTCTTCTTCTTCTCCTCTTCTTCTTCTTCTTCTTCTCCTCTTCCTCCTCCCCTCTTCTTCTTCTTCTTCTTCTTCTTCTTCTTCTTCATCTTCTTCTGCCGTTTCTTCTTCATCTACCCCCCTCCTCCTCCTCCTCCTCCTCCTACTTCTTCTTCTTCTTCTTCTTCTTCTTCTTCTTCTTCTTCTTCTTCTTCTTCTTCTTCGAAATCACATATTCTTATCATATCTTGAGGATCGTATTCATAGAACTTTTGTATTAATTCAAGTCATACAATTGGCTAAAATGTTGATGCATTCTTTTACTTCCAGTCATGCCTGCACTTATACACTTCCTCATCATCATCTTCCTCCTTTTCCTCCTCGTCCCTATCACCCTCATCATCATCATCATCATCATCATCATCATCATCATCATCATCATCATCATCATCATGTTATTAATGTGGCGATAAAACATGTTGCTGAAGTGAATAATGACAAGGAAGATGGAAATGCAAATATTAAAATGCAATCATGGTGATCGAAGGAACCGTTGTGATGGCAACGAGTAATATTGTGTTAAAATATAACAAATTGATTTGGTGTTAGCATAGCTTTTTCTTGATGTGTTATAATGAATCGAAACACTTTTTAATTTTTCCCTACATAATAATAAAATTTAGTACCTTAATATCTGTACACCATACTATTATTGCTGTTCATCTATATATTTACACATCTTAAATATTCTTACGTACAAACTTACATATATATAAACATTTATGCACACATGCTCATATATTTCAACACGTGTGTGTGTATACACATATAAATATACGCACACACATACACACACACACACATACACACACACACACACACACACACACACACATATATATATATATATATATATATATATATATATATATATAGATAGATAGATAGATAGATAGATAGATAGATAGATAGATAGATAGATAGATAGGTAGATGAATGGATAGATAGATAGATAGATAGATAGATAGATAGATAGATAGATAAATAGATAGATTGATAGATAGATAGATAGATAGATAGATAGATAGATAGATAGATAGATAGGTAGATAGATAGATAGATAGATAGATAGATAGATACATTGACATATATTCATATACATATATTGTACACAAAATGCAATAAACTAAAAAAAAACTAACATCTGGAATCGATAGAAAAGTCTGTATTTCGATGATATATTAACTTTTTCTCGTACGCTGAATCTACCGAAGGCTTAAAGTTTGAAGATCTATCTAATGCTTGAAGATTAAAAGTTTATTAAGATATGGGAAAAAATGCTATGATCAAAATAAAAAAAATGTCGCTACACGTTGACCTATGAACTAACAAGTAGAAAACTATTTTGGAAATAATCCAGTTGGCAGACAATACCATAGTAATTATCATGCTAGTTATTTACTAGTATAACTTTTGGTAATATATCTCTTATTCGGAATTGATCACTTGATGGCATGTCAGTTTCTGATGTAAACCGCTTTTCAATGTGGTATTTGCAATTACATTTTTTTTTCTATATATGCGTACACAGAGATATCTACCCATATATACGTAGACACCACACATGCAGGCACACAGCTAACACTGATCTATATGCTGACGCGACTTACGCCAGGGAATCTTTACGAAGATTTATAAGTATATGTATATATATTTATATATATATATATATATATATAAAAACATATATACATATATATACAGACACAAACACACACACACACACACACACACACACACACACACACACACACACATATATATATATATATATATATATATATATATATATATATATATATATATATACGTATATATATATATATATATATATACATACACACACATATATATATATATATATATATATATATATATATATATATATATACATACATAAAAACACACACGCACACACACATATATATATATGCGGTTCTATTTATGTTTGTATGATAGGGCTGTGGTATGCATAGAAATCATTCTTTCCTTCCTCAGCGAAAAGACAAATATGCACGTACGATAGGATCTATAGAAAAATATTGAGATGTACTGCATTTCATGTATTAGGTACAATATATTTTGCAGATATATGTAACTTCAATTTATTGTATACTATATATCCCATATATAAAATAAATAAATAGGCGGATATAATTCATGTATACATATAGAAATAACGGATCGGCTTTTGAACTAATGCAAACACTTTTCTTGTCGCAAAATATTTTGTGAATTATATTGTTAAGAAGCCAGTGATACATTCATATATCAGATCAACAAATGCACACAAATATGATTCATAGGTTTTGTTGTATGTGAGCTGCAAGGACGTCTGCGTATGAATTACTGTTTTCAATGTGAGAAATATGTATATGTGTATGTGTGTGTGTGTGAGAGAGAGAGAGAGAGAGAGAGAGAGAGAGAGAGTTGTACGCTAGAGTTTACAGAAACACGCTGATATACGTCACATATGTATATATGTGTATATATAACTATATGTAAATACATACATACATGTAGTATATACATGCATGCATATATATATATATATATATATATATATATATATATATATATATATATATATATATAGTACATACATATATGGATATACATACAAATACACACACGCATCCACACGTTTATATGACTGTGTAGTTTTTGTATATATGCAGATGTCTAAATATATGCATATATTACTATACACCTTTAAAGCACTACATAGGGCACTCACACAGAATTTATCTGTCTATGTATCATTTCACTCATCTGTCAATTTATATTTACCTCTTTCTCACTCCATGTTCTCTCTCTTCTCTCCCCAACTTTCCTTCTCTGTCTCTCTATGCATAAAATTAAAATAGATATGTGTGTGTGTATCCGTTTTGCACGCGAAAACATCTCTGCGCGGATTGTTTCCGTACTCGTGATGCATGAATAATTTGACCTTTGATACATAATAGTCTCTTGAATTGATGAGTTTTATTAAAAATAAATAATGTTCCTTTATATATATATAATTCGCTTTAAAAAGTTTTCTCAATAATAATTTCCGGTATTGACATAGCAACGGCGAAATTTTCCGTTTTCATTTGTGGCACCTCTCACTCTCTATTTTAATGTTTTCATTTGAAGATTTACTTTACTATTTTCAAGCAACTACAATGAATTACTGAATGTAATATTTACATAGTACACACATTTCGCTTGAACCCACACACTTCGCTAATTTATTTACTTTTCCGCGCCCTATTCAGCTCTGTGTATTTGTAGTCATTCGCATACGCATGCGTCTGTTTCTGTATGAAAGTTTGTATAAATTTATGTATGAGTATGCAGCTGAGTGAGAGATAGTGTGAGACAGAGAGAGAGAGTGCATGTGAGTGATGTCTAAGTGGCACTTACTTTTTACTGTCTCTCTCTCTCAAACACATACATACAAAAAAGCTCTTGATAAAACCTTAGAGGACATAAAGGGTGACAGTAAATCTATGGGAGGAGTTACATTTGTTTCATCAGGAAACTTCAGACATGCATTACCAATCATTCAGTGACGCACAAGATTTGATGAAATGAAAGCATGCATTAAGTCATCAAATCTATGGAATAGTGCAAAGAAATTCTCCTTCAATACTAACGTGCGAGCTTTATCACACTAGGGCAAATGTGCAGAACAGTTTTCAACCTAACTACTCCAATTAGGAAATGGGGACGTGATATCAATTTGGAAAAAGGAAATGGGAAATGTAATATGAATTTGGCTCATATTGTTATTATGGTGAATTCCGCAGCTGAATTGAAGAACAACGCATTTCCAGATTTAAGTAATGATTATAATTCACGTAAACGATTGTGCTTGAAAAGATGGGGTAGTAGCAGGGATTAACCACGGATTAATGAAGATTTCAATAGTCATTAAGGAGGACAAGTCAGTTGATTTAGTGGTTGATGAATGTCAAGCTGTCCATCACCCAACAGGAGGGAGTAATTGAGGAAGATGAGTGAAGCAAAGTGAAATGAAAACAAGAGTAGAAGTGGGCAAGTGTAACGTTGAGAGAAAGATTTATGCCAGATGAGGACCTTAGGAAAATCTAGGTTTATTGAACTAATCGGAAGTAATGGAGCAGAAGGAAAACCATTTATTTAAACCCTTTATTGAAATGTTTAAAATTTCCATAGGAAATGTTATGCTTTTCAATTCCTTGAATATTCGAATCCATGACGCATTGCATTCATAATTAGGTAATAGAAGGCATGTTTGTTTGAAGTAGATGCGAAAGTATTAGTTTGGCATCCGTTGTAGTGTGCGGTGAATGTGCTCCTGGAAGCGATCGGCCATAGTACCAGGTACTGTTTATGGAATAGCTGTCAAGCCATACATGCGCACATGAGATTTGTTAGATCTTTGAGCCTTATATGTTATCTAAATATTCATACTTTTCAGAAAGTTAAGAACATCGTTTTGTATTCTAAATCTCCCACTAACGTACTATGTTTCAAACAATATGCGCTTGGTGTCGAAGTGGTCGCAGAGGAACGAGGGACGAAATGCTTTGCTGAAGAATACAATGCTTCACATAGCCTATGATTGAAAGTTCAATTTTACGATTGTGAGTACAAGGGTCCTAACCTCTTTGCCATGTACTCAAATTAATGGATGTACCATTTATATATAGTGACAAAGTGTGATTAGAGAAAGCATCAAGACGGAATATATAACGTTTTTTTTTTCTAATAACGAAACTCACAGAATGTAAAGGAAGCAGCAAACGGTTGCCTCGTCAATTACAGATAATAGATAGTGTAAGAGGCAATAAATTAAATTGTCACGAGAGTGAGGAAACAATGTGGAACATTTCCAGTAAAATACCTCGACTGTAGGAGATAACATTTCATGATGTAGAATGGTTTGCTACATCTTAGTGATTATCGGTGAACTAATTTAATTCTTTTTCACACATTAGTAGTTAAAGTCTTACTTAAAAGAGCTAATTAATACAACAACCGAGAGTTCAGAAAATTCGTTGATCATATCAGCTGGTAAAAATACAGGATTTCAGTTTCCCAGCTTTGGAGACAGTTTGGCATGTTAGTTCTCATACCAAGGAGAACAATATATCAGTTTGTCTTTCAAAGTATCAGTTTCAGAATTCAACAACTACAAATCAAATTGTACGATCTCATAATAACGTCTAAATAGTTTGTTTATAGATCTAACACTATTTTGTTTTCTTAATTTCACATAGTATATTTATATAATAGTACGTTTGCAAGAAATCCAACTATGTACAGTGGTAGCCACACCAATATATTACGAGCAGACAGGGGGCGATACTTTACATGAAGCTTTAAACTCAATAGAAGCATTCCTATATCTAACTGAATACTTGAGAAGTACTACAGACACACACGGACACACATGTGTGTGTTTATGCACGTAAGCTTATGAGTATATATATATATAAAATTTAGAGAAAAAAACACAAAAAATACAAAGTAATACATATTAAAATATATTATAGGTATTTTTACTGTATTTACTTATTAATTTTTTCTATATGTGACGGTTAATTTTCATGGATGAATTCAACAATTGTGGAGTTTTTTTCTCTAAATTATATATTTATATATTATATATTGGGAAATTTAATTTGATTTGAATTTTGATAAATTAAATTAGATTGAATTTTTCCCTGTAAATTTGGATTTTTATCCCTAATATTATTATCATAATTATATGTGTGTGTGTAGGGGGTGGGTTCAACAAAAAAATTACTCCATCTAGCGAGATATAAATATTATTTACTTAAAGATCACGTATTAAAATGCTACTAATAGTTTCTTATGTTGCATAAACTCAAATATATTCGTCAGTCGGGAACCACATATCATAGCGAACTAAAGAAAATGAATAACAGAAGAAACGCGAAGAATTTGAGAGAGTAGCATATAGAAATCGCAAACTGTAAACAACGGAAAAAAAACCCAGAAATTAAAATGTCAAAAATAAGATGTAATGGATAAAAAGTAAAAAGGTAAATGAGCTATCTTCTTTAGACCTGGAAAGATATCAAATCTGTCAGGAATAAGTGGAGTTTTCCAATTTTTGAAAATATATTTATACAAATACTCTTTTTACTCTTTTACTCGTTTACTCGTTTCAGTCATTTGACTGTGGCCATGCTGGAGCATCATGCAACCAGTGAAAATCTCTGAACTGGAGTTCAGTTTAGAGTTAGGGATATTAGATCTGAACAAGATCTGCACACTTCTAGCTAAAGTCTACATTTATTCGAGCCATTCACATAAGGTATGTTCTTCTCAATTACGTTCCATTTAATCACATGCGGTGTTTCGTTATCATCTCTGGAAATCCATAATTAGCTAGCCAAATTAATAGCTTTAATTTTGTCCTTTTTGTCGGAGGGAGGTTATGTCATTGTCATAGCGATTTTTAAATTCAACTTCACATAGTCCAGTACACGTCTTCTTATCAGTTGTACCAGTGTTTAGGTTTGCAGTCACTTCTGCTTCGGATGATTTAGTCATACATCATTGGTCAAGTGGACAGAATCCTGGGTCGCGACAGTTGCAACTGGATCGAGGCTCTTGGTTTTAACCACGTGTAATTATACTCCTCATACTCTGGCATCACTCTATGATAATGTCACAGAACGCCTATTAAATATATGTAATCTTACTAACACATACAAACGCACACACAGAAATAGCAGGCAATTGAGTTCTCAGAAATCACAAATAAAATACCTGTATAAACTGTAATATCAAAATAGCAATTTGTATAGTGTTATAGATTTAGTGTCTTAACAGTCAATTCATATTACTAAACGGTTTCGTTTAGAAGACCACTTTTAAATGAAAATCATTTTTTAAGATGTTAGAAATAGAATATCGGGAAGTTTGATATAACTTCGAGTCTTGTGTACTCTATATTTTGACTGGTGCGACACAACGGTGACGTTTAATTTGCTGTTTAACTTTGTGAGATAGGGGTCGATTTTCGCTTAATATGCGTTGTCGCTGGACACTCGATACTAATAAATGTCAAAAACCAGAAATCCTGATTAAGCATAATCACCACTAGAGGAGAATTTTCGTCTACTACGGGCATATCTCTGTGTTTCTTTTTCCCATAGCCTATGAAAGACGATTTCTCTAAAGGAGAACCGATGTTTAGAAGTATTTCTACATTACAGATGTTTCAAGCATTTCAAACATGTGTGTGCGTGTGTGTATGTGTGTGTTTGAGAGTGCGCGAGCTCGAATATATATATATATATATATATATATATATATATATATATATATATATATATATATATATATATATATATATATATATATGTGTGTGTGTGTGTGTGTGTGTGTGTGTGTGTGTGTGTGTGTGTGTGTGTATGTGTGTGTATGTGTGTGTGTGTGTATGTGTGTGTGTGTGTGTGTACACGCACACGGGTTTATGGATGTGTGCGCTACGTGATATTTTTTCTCGAATTCTGTCGTGTATATCTCAACTTGCCCAAGCACAATAGCGCTCACACTCTTTGTGTAATGCATAGCTAAAAATTAAAAGAGCCCGCGGCGAAAATTATCCAATACGAAATGAAGCAGTAACAAACCACACGTTATATCCCTTACGGAATTAAAAATGTGTGTAATACTAGTCTTCAGCATATTTCGAGAACGACATTTATTTCTGCGTTTCTTCAGTTTATAAGTCAGTGTTAAGATATCAATATTCCTTGGATACATCTTATAATTCACATCAAAAAGGAAACCCACTGATGCCAACGCATTTGTATGCTCATGATTCGAGGCAAGGCCTAGCACATACATGCACATACAAAGACTGTTTCTGTTGCTAATAGCTATTTTATACACCAACAGCAAGACGCTTTCCATGCCTCTGACTGGTTAGTCTATGTTAAATTATATCTATATCACGAGAATTCAAGTTAAAATATGTTGTTTAAGTGTCTATAGCTGATGAGAGAAAAATACGCTGAAATCAAGTGAGACAATAGTGCCAATACCGGTAGTAATTCATCTCCCGAGATGTTTTCTCAGGACGAGTTCTGTAGTTCATGGTGCTTACACATCATATCCAAGATTCATTGACTGTACAAATTAATGTTCGTTACAAATAACATTTTTGATAGTAATAGATATACTTTTATGTAGACAAACACAGAAATGGTCACATTCATTCAGGAGATATGCCAAAAGCAATGCTAAAATTGAGCTTATTTTTTTTTTATTCACTAACTTAGTTGGCAATGTCCCTCTGTGTTGTCTTACATGAAGGATGCATTCCCTTTCTTGAAACTGTGCACGTTGTTCTCAGTAGCGTCAACTTCGTAAGCAAAATGTAGCCTTGTCTATACGATAATGAGGCTGCACATCCAAATTAATGATGATCGGAAAGAAACGTTACTATAGACGAAGATTTACCCAAACCAAATATGCAATTTCGTGGTATTTCATTTACGGTAAAAGTTAAGAGTGAGTAAAAAACATATTGAGGGTTTCTGTAAATATGTAAGTTAGCCTGCGCAAACATTTGTCAGTGCGATAGTGTGTGTGATTGTGTTCGTGTGTGCATGTTTGTATGTATGGTCTTACATCTGTGTGTGACTGCGAGTGAGTGGAATGAGAGAGAGAAATGGAAAGAGAAAGAGAGAAGGGAAAATAGATGTTCAGTCTTTGAAGTAGTATAACCATAATGGACTGTCGAATTCGAAAATAAATATTTAGCAACTGTTTTGCAATATTTAAATCAGTAATACGTTACAACAGGTTCTATTACTAGAGAGTGCGAATGCAAGAATGAACTTTGGCGCGATATCTAACTCTCATTTTAATCAAGCTATAACAAATTGAACGATTTTCTCAATCCCAGCGGGGAGATAATTCCGGTTTAATTTTTAAGTATAATTTCAATTCTACGCACACATAACACAATACATATACACACACACACACACATACACACACACACACACACACACACACACACACACACATACATATATATATATATATATATATATATATATATATATATATATATATATACATATATATATATATATATATATATATATATGTATATATATATATTGTATATTGTATACATATATATTGTATATATATATATATATATATATATATATATATATATATATATATATATATATATATATATATATATATATATATATATATATATATATCAACTTTAAATAGAGCTCAAAATTGATCCGTTGAAAATACTTTATTGCAACAACAATAACAATAATAATAACAAATAAATAGACCTATGTACATTTCGATAGAACATCCAGAATGATTAATACATAAAATATTATAAAATATAATAAAATATAGGATACTCTATTTCCTCACGGTCCCATTATTATTGCTATCATCACCATCATTATTATTAGCAATACACATCCAATATATATATATATATATATATATATATATATATATATATATATATATATCTTTATAAAGTGTAGTATATTGCCACATAAGTGTGGCTGATCCCTAGGGGTGGACGTTACTGTTGCTTTTAGCCCCGGGAGGACATCTCCTCCAGCTGGCTTATCGACACACTACTGTGTCCTGTTTGCCAAGGGAAGTTATCCGTCCCATCATGATCTGTAGCACGAACGGACCCGGGTTTCAGGGTTATGTCCCTTCGTCGGCGTTCGATAGCCACTGATCTTTGATGAGAGAGACAATATATATATATATATATATATATATAAATATATCATTAATTATATATCAATATCTCCAAAACGAAATATGTTTTAAAAGACACGGCCGATCCCAGGTGTCGTGTTTCCATTTCACGTACATATCACGCAGGAAAATATGTCCTGTTGCATTTCAAAATGGAAAAGAAAAAAATACTTCTTTGGTCTCAATTGTTATATTTAACAAAGAAGATTATACTTTCCCGCAGTTTTTGATGACTTAATCCAATATAATTGACAAATTGTTCATCACTCTAGTGTAAAATTGTTCAGGTTTTAAAGCAAAGTAACAGACAATACCACTTGTAACATCTTTATAATTAATAAACTCTTTTCACTCTAAACAGTTTTGCAATTAGCTCTAGAAAAAAAATATCAGTGAGTTAAAGAGAAAAAATTCGTAAGGCAAAAATTCTTATAACGAATCCCAGGACTTGGACAATATATTGTCTGATATTATCGTGTAAGAGCGACAAACATATTTGATTGATCACTTTTGTGTACTTCGTTTTACTCATTTTTATGCAATGGTTTCAAAAGTCGACAGTGATTCTTCATATTTACACTTAATGAATATACATCATTTTTTATAATGCTCCGAAAAAAGACCACAATTCTTTCGATCATAGGCTTGTATTTGTGATAGATGCACTTTTTCATTGTGTTCTAAGTAGCGTCCTTTACGTTGCATTTCAATACACAAAACAGTTTTCATTATCTGGGATGATACTATCCAGAGCAAGTCCGGCAGTATATCTCGTGTTTACTGGTGAGCAGAGAGCAACTCTTTGAGCTGACAAGCAGTTAAAAGATGAGTGGCCTCCAGACAAAATTCAGACACAATATTTAAGTCATGAAGGTGTTTTATGATGGATGCATCACTGTAACTGGGCTGCTTTGAAAATTCTCATGTAGCTTACTTTGCGTTTCCGCAACTATATTTTTCAGAATCTCAATAATGCTGGAACTTTTCCGTCGAGATCGAAACGGTTTGTGAGAGAAAAATATCCTGAAGGAATTAAAGATTCAGGCAATTAAGATTCGTTTCCATCGACTTCCGGAAACTGAACGAATATTTCTTCCTTCTTCGAATGCTGAAGAGACCTTTTTTAACATCATTCAACATGCGTTGTCTGGTCTAAACTCATTCAAGAAAATAATATCAATACAATTTTAAGTACAATGATATAAAGCAGCATGAAAAGAAAGAAAGATCAGAATGTAAAAATGATTGCATATATTAATGCAAGTATTGAAAATATATACTCAAAATCATCATGTCAATGATGCGACAGGAATTTCTATCCGAATTAATACAAGGAAGGGTGAGGCAATTTAATCGCAGCCTTCGTTAATGAATGAAGAAAAACACGGAAAATTCATCGTGTTTTAGATTGACGCTCCACAGCTACAAATTATTTGAACATGTCTATTATTTTACTCTCTTGAGAAAAAAGGACACAAGTAATTGTGTAGTGTTTATATATTTTCTATCAAGCACTTTGAGTGGCGTTTATTATATGTCCGTTAAAAGAGATATCACGTCGGTCAAGGAATAGCAAAAACAATGGTATGACTTTGCAGGAAGTTTGAAGAAGTGTTCGGAATTCAGTTTACTTTTGAATTATTTTTATGTCAAAGAATGAATATCACTAAATTTAATTTTCTTTTCTTCTATAGAGTATATATTTATTTATGACACCAACATAAACTCAGCAAACTTTTTAAATGAATGTGAGACATGAGTTGTAATCTATTTAAATAAACTGGAGTAATAATTTTACACTTAGTTATAAATCATAAAGATTGCGAGACGAAAGCCTAATGATAATTCATTACGAAAATAGCTGAATATAAGCATCAATATATCCATGCAAAAACTTTAGCAATTAATATTATTGAGGAAATGGCACAAAATATATGTGGTAGTTCTTATTTCCTTCGGAAAGAGAAATAATAATAGAAGAAAAAAAATTTTAAAGGGAAAATAGCATAACAACTTATACCATAACATCACAACAGAAAAGAGAATAGGAAAAGAAAGATCAAACATGAATATTTTTCTTAATACTGCGCAAAAATCAATGGACAGCAGTAAATGATGAAAATCTAGAAATTGAAAGAGATTCTCTAAAATTATACCACACTAAGTAAAAATCAGAGAAAGAGAAAGATCAAGTCAAAGGATGCTAGTTTATCGATAAGATAAAGGCGTTTTATGAAAAGGTAACTGTTCTCAGATCATAACAGAGCTAACTTCAATAGAGAACGCACGTTTTTCTAAAGGATAAAGAAAGTAAAAATGGAAGCTATTCTAGAAGCGTTGAAAAGCCCAATCGAAAGTTTCGAGAATCTAATGTTAAGAACACCAAATGTGCAAAAAATCACTCTGAAAGAAAATACCATTTACAAGAAGCTAGCTATATCAAAGAATAAAGTTGAGTTTAGAACAGCAACAAAGACGAATTACTCAAGCCAAGTGACTAGATAATATCATAACACAATATCTTAACATTCTTTACATCAACCAGATATAGCGGGTAAATATCTTAAATGATATATGGTAAAGAAAACTAATAAGAAAAAATAATAGATTTTATGATTAAAAATTAAAAGGATTGGTATAAAACGAAATCATAAATTAACTGATGAATGATTCTTTCTTCCTCACTTGTGTATCTAATCAGAAAAAAAACACACACACATGCACTTATATAAAGGCACCCACCAACATAAATCCACTTTTACTTACATTTTATACTGCCATTTCAACTTTTGTAGACATGTAATTTTTTCATACAACTCAGACAGTTTACGTCATATGACGGTATTTCTACGAAAACAGAGACAATTATGGATATACCTAAAATGCAGTCACTCCGTATGTTATTCCATAATTCAATAACGTATAGAGATTATTAATTTCCAAACACCCGAAATATTACTTCTATGTGATCGATTCCGTAACGTTACAGAATATAACTGCATACAAACCTGAGATAATTTAGCAATGTGAACTGCCTTCAATAAATAATCACTGACGCCCTGTAAAATCATGCAACAACTTCAGCCGCCGGGAATCATTCATCGCAAAAAACTGTCATATATTTCAGCACTAAAATAACATCTAGAAGATAATTATGGAGGTAAAGGACTTAGTTTGCATTCACCCACAGAATCATTGATAGAGTGATAGGCATGTAAAATTGTAGCAGAAACTTGTTTCCTAACCAAGAAAGATTTTAGAAGTATTTTTTAGCTCAAGTAACTTCCACATGTAACAGGGTCTAGAATAAGTACAAGGCTTTAATATAATAAGTCATGGGGTAGAGTTGCAGTGCGGCAGTCAACGGACTGAAACCAGTAAAATATAAAAGAACCCCCTCGTTCAGCATATTCCAATCATATAAGAATGACCATGGAAAAGGTGATTACACTGGTGGTGTTTCAGCAGGTGACCGACTAAGGACTGAAACTTATAAAGGGATTAAAGAAAAGAATGAATATATATATATATATATATACACACGATTGAGTACATAAAAATAATCGAAAAAGTGGTCCTGTGGGACAAGCCCGTTGTAGTTCGAGTATCAGCCGCTAGAAACCACTTGATGCGACCCTCAGGCATCAATCTGCTAACTGGTTTCGTAATATAGGGTCGTACTGTAATGTGTTGTATCTCTGTTTTGCAGTGCTTCGCCCCTGTTCGTCTATTTTTGTGATAGCTGAAACGAAGGAACAGCGTGCTTCCGTGAAATTCTGGGGCGAACGGCTTTCAAAACAGTTCTCATGCTTCAGAACGCTGACATGAGAAAAAAACAAAAGTTTATGAGTAGTTTTTAGGGTATAGAAA